>NW_027150897.1:0-179330 GCF_020186115.1 Histomonas meleagridis
ACGCAATTACGCAACAAAAATATTATTAACAATATAATTACGAACAACATAAGTTTTAAAAAATGTTGTGTAAAAATATATGTATTAAAAGTATGTTATTTTGGTTATTTTTATAGTATTTCTTCAAAGTCCTTGATGTCCCAGTCTGTCCGTAGACATATAACTTCATCTAAAACTTACCCGCAACACGACAATTTACGCAATTACGCAACATAACAACAATAATATATATATATATTGCTTAATATATATTGCTAACAATTATTATAATAATAACCCTTTATAAAAGACATAGACAGACAATATATATATATATATATTATATTTTCAACAATTTATATGTTAACAATTTATATTTCAACAATTTATATTTCAACAATTTATATGTTAATAATTTATATTTCAACAATTTATATTTCAACAATTTATATGTTAATAATATTATGTTTTCAACGGTTATATTTCAACAATTTATATTTCCTGTGTGTGTGTGTGTACACAGCACACATCTTATTTCTTCCCTTCTGGAAGATAGAATTCATGATTATTTTTCGATTTCGATTTTTTTCAGATTATTCATTCTTCCAACAATCTCCTCCGTTTTCTCACAACACAACACACATCTTATTTCTTCCCTTCTGGAAGATAGAATTCATGATTATTTTTTGATTTAGATCATAAATTTCACTGCTAAATTTTTATTTATTTCAGTTGATAAATTGCGTTGAAGCAATATTCCTTGCAACAATTGAAGAACCAGAAATACTATTATTATTCTTTTCTCTAAAGTTTAATGAAGGGTCTATAGACAAGCATTTGATCAACGTTCTTAATTGAGTGCCTTTGTATTCATAATTCATATTATTAGCAATTGATGCCCTAAGTTTATCAATTTCCATTTTGCATGCATTTACGTCAAAATTAACATGTTGCACTTCTCTTCCATTTAGGAAAACACCTGCATCTGAAGCTTTTCGGCTTGGGGGTAATTCTATTTTTAGTTCGTTTAGCAATTGATTTTTCAAAGTGTTTCTAGACAGGGAAGAAATAAAAACATCAACTCCAAGCTTGTTTTGCATTGTTGATCGCGTAATCCCAAATGTGTTTTCAATGGGATGCGATGAAATGCGATTCAAGGCTAATTTTTCAGGATAATTTTTTAAGGCATAATACAATCCAATGATTGTATTTATCATTCGCTTTAATTTATCCTTTGAATAAAATGAAATGCTTCGAACATTCTTTGAGAATTTTTCAGGCAATTCTTGAGAATGGTTAAAGTATAATTGACAATATTCCCTGAAAAATATGTGTTTAATGATATCTAAAAATTCTTTTTCTTGTGCTTAAATCAATTTCCTTTGAATGAAGAACAGCTCCCCCATAAACTGAATGGTAGTAAATAATAAAAATGTGAATGCTTTTTATTTTTCATCATTATGTTTAAATTTTTTATTGTAAATGCATTCAATGCAAGTTTGTCATTGTATTTTGACAAACTAGTAGTATCAGAAAAAGCTTTGATTCTGTAAATTTCATAAAAACTACCAATTGAAATTATTTCTGTATTAGCCATTAATAAAAAAAAAAAAAAAAGTCTACATCGTTGATTCTTAATTATATGTAAGTAATCACTAATAGGCCATTGTTCGAATTGAATATATTGAATTATAGTTTCAAGTTCATAATGTAAATACTTGAAAAATTTTTGTAAAATGATTTGAATGCCAAATATTTGTTCCTGTATCACCATCTGAACATTTAAATACAATTTTAAATTTTTGAGACAATTCAATTAATTGTTGATCAAATATTAATTTCATATCATTGTTCATTTGTCCTCCTTTCGAAGGAATAACAGAAACAGGAATACACTTAAAATCATGACATATTGGCTGAATTTGAATTAAAAAAACATTATTAACATTGTCATGAGTAAACAAAGGATGAGGTGATGCAACTGTTGCATCGATAGAGATTGAAACTGGAATTTTTTGTGACAGACAAAGCTTTTGAATTAAAATGTATTTTTGATTCAATTCATTTGATAGAAAGGAATTTTTAATATTTGAAATGGTACTGGAAAAGTTTTTTGAATAAGATTGCTTTGCTTGGAATTTTAATTATTTCTCGAAGTAACTTATAAGCTTTGGGAGATATTATGTATAAAGCTTCACAAAAATTTAATCATTTTATTAGAATATCTTCTGTGAGAACTAAGACAATCATTTTTCAAACATTCTGAAAGAAACCAATTTTGCTCAATATTCGAGTACATTTGAACCTCCAGTAATAAATTCATCTTTTGGTCTTGCAAAACTTGTAAATCACTTTGTAATTTAGCAATGCTCATCTTGAGGTATTTGTTTTCCTTCATTAAATGCTTATTTTGTTTGCTCAAATCCATTATTTTGATATTTGCTTGCATTAAATCAAAAGTGGATTTAAACGTTCCTTTAATAAACCATTAAAAATTAAATTTATTTTTAAAATAGATATATCTCAAAAACAACACGAAAAATATGAGCATTCTGAGTGTTTGAAATGCTCTATATTGTGATTATTATAATATATTATTAAATAAAGATTGATTCCATGAGCAATTATTTAGAAAAATGCCTTTTTTTATTTCAACATGTATACAAATAATATTGTTATTATAATGATATAACACATAATTATTTTTAATTTTATGCTCTGCAATCTATAATATATATTTTAATGTCTATCAAATAACAAGATATTATTGTTTTTGTTTTCACTTTTTGATAATAAATTGAAAGGGTGGTTTTGCTTGACTAGCTCTATTTAACAGTTAACATTTTATTAACGGCCACTTTGTGGCCTATTAAATAATTATTTTTTAAAAGTAATGATTTTTAACATTACATTATTGTATAACACCTTTTGTAAAGTATTAATTCTCTATTAAATATAGTTTTATAACGGATATCTTATAACAATTACAACGAAGGGGACCAGGGGTGTTAGCCCTAAGGGCCCATGTAGTTGTGATGTGTGTGTACTTTAGTGCTTGATTATTTATATAATCCTTTAAACTGGAATATAGAAGAAATCTGCTTCATGTGAGTTATTTGTAAGAATGGGAGATAACATCAAATCTCTGTGGAGCTCAATTTCAACAAAAAATTGAAATTTTTGATTTTTTCCAAATATTGAATAATAACCAAACAATTTTTTTGATATTTATTTCAGAGACCACGGTGTGTTGTATTGTTCAAAAGGATTTTCAAAAATTTTAGAAAAAAGCGAAAAATTGATCAGATCGAGATCTCAAAATTCAGCAGTCGAAATTGGCTAAAAATGTATATCTAAACTAAGTACCCGAAATTGTTTATGTATTATGATTTTCATTAAAAAACTATTGAAAAATTTAGAGTTGAAGCACCTCTTAAACCCCCAAAAATTAACGAAACTTTTTGATAATAACCGTTAATGTAGATTTGTGCAAAATAGGTGAACTGAAATTGAGATGATTGAAACATTGCAAAAATGGATACATTGGATCAACCCATTAAGGTAAATTATAAGCACTGGAAGCAACAAAGGAAGGAAATATATGAGCAAACAAGAGTAGAACTTCTTAATTCATCGGAAAAACATATTGGCCAATATTATCAAAATATTGAAAACAAAATTGAAGAAAAAATTTCTTCTGATTCAATGGAAGATATTCTATATTGCCTTCAGATGGCTTCCGTTCTATTTCATTTTCAAAGAAATCATGATACCTTGGCACCATATTTATCAAATTTTATACAAAAACTTGATACAAATCAGCCAATACTTATTAATGCTATCACTAAGGTATTTCAATTGATGTTAAAAGACAGTTCATATCAAATTCCTTCAATTAAAGAAAGTTTAAAATTGGCAGAAAAATGGTTATCAATGAGTGATTATCATGTATATAATAGCCTTATTATCATAAAACATTTGAGGGAATCTTATAAGGAAAATTCGATTTCTTTGATATCAAATTCTATCCGAAAACTTTTTGTAATTGCCTCATCGAATGACGAGCTATTAAGTTCTGTTACTATGAAGCTTATTAAATTTTTTGCTGAAAATGCAAAAGCTTCAATTTTTTCAAAGAGCAAAAATTATTATTCAACAACACTTAAGAATTTCTTTTATTCTAAAGATCCCAATCAAATATCCTGTTGCTTTCACCTTCTTCCGATTTTCATAAAACGTCAAGATTTTAATTTCCAACCAACGATATCAGATATATTTGAAATTATTTCAGATCAATCAGACGAAATTACTCGTTCAGGGTTTGACCTTATCTTCTTCATAACTGGGTTAAACAACCTTGAATTTAATGCAGATGAAGTATTTTCATTTTTATTGAATAAGTGTAAAACATGTCCATCCTTGCATTGCTATATTCCAGAAGCAGTAAAGAACTTTGGTACCAAACTTAATCCTCAACATTTATTTGATTTTATCTCAAAATATTCCAAAAGCACTAAATGTGAATCATCATTAATATGTCCATTTGAAATTCTTTCTACAGTCCTTGACGTCTTTGGTGATAAAGTTAATGATCTTGATCCTAATCTCTTTTATTTTGATGAACCATGCGTTCATTATATCAAAGTGACCAAACACCAAAAGTGCTTCTTAACCGAAAAAGTCAAAGAATTTTTCAAAGAGCCTTTGAAATTCAGTGATTCGAAAGGCTTGATTAAGTCATTAATGATTTATAGTTTTATGCCAGAAGTATTTCCACCCGAAAATGAATTATTTGATCAATTACAAAAAATCTATTTAGCATCCAATGACATAGAAGTACGTCAAGAAATTTTAAATATCTATGGTACATCTACATCGCCAAAAGCAACTGATTTATTATTGATGAATTCATTAATAGATCGAGATAAAAAAGTAAGAGCATATGCATTAACCAAATTGCAACCAAGTCCATATTTAGCAACACATCGATCTGTTACATATTATTTAAATGATTCATCATTTCTAATTCGACGTCTTGGTATGAAATTATTATCCAAAATAGCTGATTTTAATCCGTTCGAAATCCGACCATTAATTATTGGCTATTTGCATATTTTATTGGATTTAATATCCACATCCACTGATGCTAAATATTCGGCTAAATATGCATCATTTATGTCCACAATAACGAAATATTGTCATGAATGTACCCGAATTTGTAGTTTTGGTATTGTTTCAGTCGCATTAAAAGTTATTAGTATATCATTATCAGATAATCAACGTAAAGTTATTGGACATGAAATATATGGACATAATCGAAGAACTTCATCACATAGTTCTTATCCATCAATAGGAAGTGTTGGACATAGTGAATCATCACATTCACCAATTACAACACCATATTCATCAAATCTTTCAGCAAGTAAATTAGAAAGCCAATCAATTGAAGAAGATTATGATACATCTGAATTAAATACAATTACAGATAATGAGTCATTTAATTTAATTGATCAATACAAGTCGAAATATTCATTAGATTTATTAAAGTTACCATCTTTATTATTAACACGAAAAGAATCAACAAAAGAACCAAATCGAGCAAAATTATATTATTTATTTAATTCTAAATATATCGACAAAAGAGATGCATTATTATTAAAGTCATTAGCAAACTTAGGTATTCCTTGTGAACCATTTTTAACAGAAATATTTGCTGGTTTTTCAAGAATATTCGAAACTAGAACTAATGAAAAATTATTAATTAGTGCTGTGGAATCATTAACAAGATTATCAGTTGCAACATTTAATGGATTTAATATTAGATTAAGATGTCCACAAATTACTGCACCTTTAATACATTTAATTTCTACAACTCAAAACGAAAAATTAACAATTGCAATTTTACAATTATTTGGAAGTGCTTTTGATTCAATTGATTTAACTTTAACGCAAAGTTTAACAGCTTCAAATGATCAACAAAATATTCAATCTTCTAATGACCCATCATTTTTTACTAAGTTTGTATTACATAATATAATTAAACATATGAATGATCCATCATTAGTATTATTGAAAACAATTTCTATGATATTTGAAAGTGATCCAATTAATTCTGCACAATATCTACCTGATATAGTACCAATTTTTACTGAAATGATAGAAAAAGCTTCGCCTACACATAGAGATGAAGCATTTCATTATTTCGAAATTATAGTATATTCAACTCCAAATGATTTTATACCAAATTTACCAAATATTCAGCAATTATTATTGAAACTTTTAGATTCAAGAATATGTATTGAATTTTGTTTATGTTTATCAACAACATTAAAAGCAGGATTTACATCGATAGCTAATAATTTATATTATAAATGTTTAGTATACTTAAAATCTAATGATATTAAATACTTTAAGTGTTTATTAAAATTTATAGTATCAATGAATATATATCAATATCAGCCTTTTGATGTATTTATTCATACATTAGAATCTATAGATTTTCCTTTAAGACATATGAAATTTGTAATTAAAGCTTTAACTGCTGTAATACAATGCTGCGATGTTCAAATGCATTCTGGGCGTTTAATAGTATTCGGTACAAATGCATTTTATAAATATGATAAGAAAATTGATTTAACAACATATTTTGCATCATTATGTATTTGTTTCAATATTACATTTTTTAATTTTGAAGAATTTGTTAGAATTAATAATATAAAATTTGATTATATCGAAGAATTTAATAAAATAATGTCATCTAAGATACCATCAATTAGAGAAGCTACTTTTCTAAAAAATTTATCACCATCATTTAAAGTGCCAAAACTTACACCAGAATATAATAAACCGAATTCATTTTTCATTGGATTAAAATTCCCTAATGAATCACATTTGGGTGAATGGTTTTCCACATTCTTTAATTTACTTATAAAGAATTCGCCATCATCGTCTATACGTATTTGTTCTGAATGTATATTAACTATTCCATCATTAAAACATTTAATTCATCCTATAGCATTTTTGTCATGTTGGAAAAATGCAACTGTTGAAGACAGAGAATACTTTTCACAAATTATTAATAAAGTATTACATGAACATCAACATGTTCATAAATTATTCATTGATTTAATACAAATAGCAGATCGTGCATTAATACCAATGAAAGTTGACTATTTTAGAGTTGCAGAAATATCTGAATCACGACAATATTCATTTTATTTGTTACAATGGTTATATATTAATGATCCAACAGATACTAAAGTTATAAACTTATTAATGAAAATATCAATGAAAATGGATCGAATTTCGACTGTTCGAAGTTTATTTAATCAAACAGAATCATCAATGACACAATTGGAAGTAGCAAAATGGTGTGGTAAATTAGGAGATTGGGAACGCTCATTACAAATATATCAAAAAGAAGGAGGACACTTATCAAAAATTATTAAATGTTTAGCGATGTTAAATCGTTATGATGATATAGAAGATTTAGAAGGTAAATATCATGAGATGTCTATAGAAGATCAAGGTAAAGTATCAGAACATTTTTTATGGATGTTTTCATTATTAAGAGAGAATTCTAAAGTTAATGAAATTATGAATTCATTTACTTATTGGTCAATTCCACGATTACATTTTGCTATATATAATTCGATATTAACAGGAGATTATGAAAAAGCACAAAAATTAATTGATTTTGCATTTCAATTTACTGCTAAAAACAGACCAAATTATGCAACTTGTGATCAAAGAAGAATTGAAGAAGATTTAAATAATGCGCAAATATTAATTGAATGTCAAGAAGTATTAAATTATAAACAAAACAAAACAGAAAGTAATCAAACATCATTTTGGAAACGAAGAGTTAAATATTTTCAACGTAATAAAATTAATTGGGAAAAAACTATTCGATTACGACAACTTGTAATTCCATCATCTACAAATATATCATATTATTTACCTATAGTTTCACAATTAAGAAAAGCAAAATATTTTTCATTAATAGATTTTTATTTTTCACGACATTTAAAATATGGGTTAGATCCACATATATTAATTGAACAAATAAAGATATTTTGGGCTATAGGTAATAAAGTAGATGCATATAATGGTTTATATAATTTATCGAATTTATTTAAAATTAAAACTGCTGAAGATTATTCCAATTTAATTAGAAAGCATCCGAGTCCATTTCCATTTTCATTTCTACATAAGATGACGATATCTCCGATATTTTCAGAAGAATTACAAGAATATTGTTTTATATACTATAATGTTAATTCTATTTCTAATTTCTTAGAAGCTGTAGAAGGTTCTACAATTGAACAGCAAAGAACTTTTATTGCAGCTTTAGCTAAACAATATCCACAACAAGTAGTTAAAGTATTATTACATCATTTAAATTCTGGTGTTTATGATAATAATTTTTTTTCAAAGTTATACAAGTTACATGGTAAATACTTAGTCAAAGAAAAAAGTCAAAACTTTAAAGCATTAAAAAAGTCTGCTTATTATTTGGATAAATCATTATCTTATGATTCAACGAAAAAGAAAACTTGGAGACTTTTAGCATATGTTAATTCGATGTTATTTTTAGATTCACGTAAGAGAGGAGAAAACAATGAAACATATGGAATAAATGCAATTAATGGCTTTTTACAGTATATGACAATGCAACCAGAGAATGATTTAGAATGCATGTGCCAAATCTTTTCTATTATATCAAATGGAACTGAAAATATTATTAATGAAATCAAAGATAAAATTAATTTCATTCCAGTGTCATCAATGGTTAAAGTATTACCACAATTAACTTCTAAATTAGAAACTTCGAACTATTTTATACAAAGTTGTATTAATCAAATATTATCTGAGAATCGTAATGATTATTTCCAACAAATTTATTTCGCTTTATGTCCTTATATGAATGATGATGATCAATCAACGGTAATATCAGATATCATTAATAAGATTAAACAATTTAACTCTAAATTCATTGAAGATGCTGATATATTTATACATGGATTAATCAGATGTGCAATTACTTGGTTTGAGCAATGGTTGCATTCAATAGAAATAGCTGTACAAGAACATAAAAATCAAAATTATTCAAACGTAGACTTTATATTAAATGAAAGATTTAATGATTTCCAAAACCCGCAATGTGATTTCGATAATATGTTTGTAAGATTATATCAAGATTTAATTGAAGAATCAAGATTCTATTTCGAAAAAGGTGATGATAAATCAATGAAACAAATGTGGAACAAACTCAGAATTTTATATAATTCTC
This sequence comes from Histomonas meleagridis, assembly GCF_020186115.1. Classification (NCBI taxonomy): domain Eukaryota; phylum Parabasalia; order Tritrichomonadida; family Dientamoebidae; genus Histomonas; species Histomonas meleagridis. The sequence goes on from NW_027150897.1 coordinate 9,272, forward strand.
TCAAAGAGAAAATTGACATGCTGGCGGTTATATTCGTCAATAAAATAGCGCCACAATTGGCAGAGAAAAAGAATTTTGAATTGTTTATACCGGGGTACCCTAACGAAATGATTCATTCTGTTGAATCTGTAATGGATGTTTTAGAAACTCAACAACATCCAAGATGTGTTTATATTATGTCAGAAAGTGGCCAAAGATTTAAATTCTTATTAAAAGGGAATGAGGATTTAAGATTTGATGAAAGATTAATGCAATTCTTCCAATTAATTAACGGTATTTTGCCAGCCGGTTTGCCTCAAATAGAAAACGATACATATGTGGCAACATATGCTATCGTTCCGCTGGCAAAAAGTGTCGGATTGATTCAATGGTTTACGGGAGCAGATACTTTACATCAGTTAATTAGTGAAAATAGAGATAACCATCAAACTGATAGAAATGCTGAAGCTAATATGATAAACGAAATGATTGGATGTAATTTGGTACATCAAACTTTATTACAAAGATATGAATTATTCGAATATATTGCAAAGAATTTTAAGGCTATGGAATTATTCGAATCTATGTGGTTACGTTCACCTAATGCCGAAACTTGGATGAGAAGGTCTCAAAAGTTTACAGTTTCTTATGCTATTATGGCTATGGTCGGATATATTATTGGTCTTGGAGATAGACATCCTTCAAATATAATGATACAAAGGAGTACTGGTAGAGTAGTCCACATTGACTTTGATGAATCTTTTGATTCGGCTTCTCTAAGAAAATCATTTCCAGAAAAAGTACCATTTAGAATCACAAGAATGATTGTAAATGCTTTTGAAGGATCTAAATCCACTGGCCTATTCCAGGACATATGTGTTAAGGTAATGCAATTACTTAGAGATAATAATAGTTTATTAATGGCACATTTAGCAATTTTTGCAGAAGAAACGCCCGACGACTTTGACAAAAAGAGCAGAGATCCAAAGTTATTAGAACGATGCGAGAAAAAACTATATGGAAAAGAATTTGGAGATGAAATTTCTACTGCTGAAGACCAAGTCAAGAAACTGATACAAATAGCGGAAGATCCCATGAATTATTTGCAACACTATCCTGGATGGTGCCCTTATTGGTGAACAATTTTTATAATTTTAATTATAAAACGTTATGTGAATTCATTTCAATTTGACTGACTCTGTTTGGCGTCGAACATTTTTTCGATTTTTTCGGTTTGTTTCAATTAACTCAGCGATTGAATACAACCGACGAATTTCTTACGTAAGATGAACCATTGAATTTCTTTCAAAAGTGAAGACGGGAGTTTTAGAAATGGGAAAAAACGATTAAAATTAACTCAATTGAATGTATCATTGGATTTTTCTAAAAATGGACCATCCCAAACAATAAATGATTTAAAAACACTTGATATTTAATTTTTAGATCATGATTTAAAAAACTAAAGTATTTAATAATAAGTAATAAAGACATTTGAATAAAAAAAAATATTCCAATAAAAATAGGTTCCTTTTTAATGATTAAAAAATCGATTTTAATCTTTTCTATTCTATATGAAAATATAATTATATTATATTATTATTTTCTACTCAAAATTGTGCATATGCTAATCGAATTATAATTTTCTCACTCCAATACTTTTCTATGAAATCGCTGTTCTTCTCGCACATTATTCCAAAACACATTGAATTTGAACTTTTTATGTATAAGTCGCTGACTGAATGAGTGGGATTGAAGCCAAAGTTTCCTTTGACACTCCAATCTCATCTTGGTTCTTGAACTTCATTACCAATCTCCAAATTATTATCAATAAATAAAAGTAAATTGGCAATATCACAAACAGAGGGGAAGCTGTAGCCAATCCCAATCCGCCCGCCTCAACGCCGAATCGTAATCCGACATAAGCAGTGAAAGCAATACCAACCAAAGCCACAATTCCATCGATTATCATTGGCCATTTTAATGGGAATGATATGGCTAATGATGACATCAACAGAACAACTGGTAACATGACTGCAATGAGGTAAATCAATGTCAAGAATGGTCCAAAGCAGCTCATAATCTTATAGTCGCCGCTGATGAGGCCATAGAGCCAAATGATTGACAAGTGTCCGTCGATTTTTTCAAAGAAAATTGGGACAAAGAATGGTGCAATAACGCCAAAGAATGCGCTGATTCTAAAGAGCCAATTAAGCTTCGATAACCTGATCTTAACGCCAACAAAGCCCAAGAAGATAGAGACAACCCATGAATCCTTCTCACTGACGCCATTAATCCAATCCATATATGGGTCGCTCATCTTTTGCGGTAATCCAAGTGGGAATGTGATGAATAACAATATCAACCAAACAATTGGTAGCGCGGTAAACATTATATACTCAATAACTGGGAAATATCCGTCTTCGTTATATGCAGGAACTGAATCACCAATGACAAAGTCAATGCTCTTGGTGACATCGCCACTTAGTTCAACGTTATATTCGCCAGCTTCTAATGTTTCGATCGGTAATGAGCATAAGTAATATGAGGCCTTCTTCTCACATTGAAGCGCACCTTTGACTGCGCCACTTGCTGTGATAGATGGTACTTTATCAGAATAAACAATGACACGTAATGAGGTGTGACGCTCATTAAAGATTTGTTTGCTTGATAATTGTTCTTTTGGCACTGGATGTGTTACAAAGGCTAATTTTGGATTAGTAATATCAACTTCATGATACACTAAACGATCATTGTCAATTGTAATAACATTAAATTTCTTATGTTGGAATAAATCACAACCAACAAACTCAAGGTATTTGGTGTATGAGTTATGTTGAATAATTGGATGTTCTGGATGCTTATGGCCGGTGATGAAATAATCTATCTTACCTTCATTAAAGAGGGCTTGATATGTTTTACCTGAACTTGACTTGCCTCCAAAGTTCCAGAAAAGTGTTGGATAATGGTTGAACATTATGACACGTGAATCATTTGCTAAATTGTTAAGTGCGTTTTCTATGTTATCAAGTAACTCCTTACGTGGGTGCATCCAATAACCCAAGGGTGGTGCTGAGGTACGTCTTTCAAATGGATCAAATGAAATTAAAACATAGTTTGGTAATGCTTCAAGTGTTTGAACATTAAATGTTGGATTGTGGGTATAACGAGCAAAGTTATCATGATTACCTTCCATTTCAATCCTTGGTAAATCACCAATTATTTCTTCATAAAGCTTACGATCCTCTGGTTGTTGAAGCCCATGTTTTGGAATAGATTCTCCATCCATGTTATCTACAAGATCACCAGTAAGAACAGTTATTTGAGGGTTCATTGATCTTATAATTTCAACAGCTGTTTTAAGGTTGTCTTGGGTATATTTAAGTAGATGGTTAACGTGTACATCAGTTAAGTGGGCTATAACAACAGGTTCTGACATATCAGACCATGTTTCTTTAGTAGATTTGGAAATTATATCCCCAGTTGTGTGGGATCCATTAGAGACGGTCAATACAAAGACCATAATAATGTACACTAGCCAAACATATTGGGAAATTATGTACGCGGCCGAACGAAAATTACCCATGTAAAATGAGAAAAGTGGTTGAACACATTCAAAATTGATAAAGAAATTTCAATGTTGTAAAGAACAATACGTTCAATTGATAGAATGGCTATTTCAATTCCCTTGAAGGGACGTTTGAAAGTAAACTTGTCAAATAGCACGTCGATACAAAAGGGCTATTTGACCGTAACGAATACAGAATGCCAACATTTTTTTTACTCAGACCAACGGCAGTTTGTGATTGATTCTTCACTGCTATTCCTAGAAAATAGCCCGGTCCTATGTTGTATGAGATGGATTCGATCTAAATCAACATCATCAAGGTCATATTTGTCTCTCATTTCATTCATGGTATCCATTGGAACTTCAACAAATCCATGTGATGGAAAGTTGCCTTGACGATGAAAGAGGCCACCGTCAATAGATGAAATCCCTAAAAGTCTACCAAAGACGTATTTGTCAACTTTGAAAATTATATCCGTAATCCATTTAACACCCACAAGGTTCCACATAGATTGGTTGTTTTCAACAATGGCAAGGGCGTTGTATAACTTGTGAGGGAAACGACAATTTGAGTTATTTTTCCTTTGGAAAAATTTTGTAATTAATTCATCAAATGTGGTTTGATCTTTCACCCAGTAAGATGCCGGAAGGAACCCTAACTTTTGAGCTGAAAAAGTTAGGTTTGGGTCGTTTTTAGCTGTGTTATAAGCTTCATTAGAGCAAGGTGAATCATCATCAAGGATAGGTGGTAAAGTTTTTTGTTGTTGTGCTCTTTCTTTACGTTGTTTTTTCTCTGATCGGAAAGTTGTGGGTGGGATATATTGAAAAAGTTTAGGGTCAAATACTGTTTGATCAGCTGTTTCTTGGGGAGCCTCTCCAGTTGCAGGCGTTTCGGTCCAACGATTCGCAATTTGCTGAGGTGCTGACTCGTTCATGTTTGTGAAATTGTGAACGCCAACCGTTTTCGCGCCTTTTTTAAATTTTCTCTCAATTTGGTTATGGTTATTCAGTTGTTCGACTCTAACCGTCAATAATAAAAATCTAATATCTCATGTTCTGAAACTCAATGATATAAATTATTAATGTATCAAATGAGAATCGTCATAATGAATATTTATTTGTCCATTTTGATAAAATTGATTTTTTATTAATGTTTCTATATCAAAAATAATATAATGTCACAATAATTTCCTTTTCCTATATATTAAAGTGAAAGCTGTTTCATATTTTATATTTGGAAATGATTTCTTCTCATGGTTTTTGAGAAAAATTTGTTTTATATGATCAATTATATCGTATTATCATTAAAAAAACCGGTGTAAATATCAGAAATTAATAACTTTTTCAATATTTTATTTCGAAAAAACGCTAAAAGATTTTCTTATCGTTGAAATGATTAACAAAGGTAAAAATGGATCAAAAAATAAATAATATAAGTACAGCAATATTCATTAATGTAAATTAAGGAAAGTTTACAATAAATAAAAAGGTGAAAAAATGAAAGTGATCAATTCTCGAAAAGAAAAAAGGACAATCAATAATTCAATTACTTTCGATGGAATTTTTTTTGAAAAAACATAATTTTGGGTTTGAATGGTTTACAATGTATAATTGTTATGTTTATCTCCAAAAATTGCCAGGCAGTTTTTTGGCTGAAGCAGACCATAGGCGAAAATTCAATAATATAAGCAAAGGAAAAACCCAAATATCTGTGGTATTATCCAATTTTATATTAATTATGAAATATTTTATATTTAATTTACTCTGCATAAAATCATCAAAAATATGAAGAGTACGTTTATTATATTTAATAACTTTACTTAATTTAATTTTCAATTAATATTTAGTCGGAACCACTCTGTTAATGGTCTAAAGATATTTATTTGTTTTATATGAAAATTAATTTAATAATTTAGGAGATCATAATAATATTTGAAAATTATTTATCTTATTTCAGGCAGCATTTATTTATGCATCTGGAAATGGTCAAATAGAAATTGTTGAATTACTTCTTGAACAAAAAGGAATTGATATTGATGCGAAAAATATATATTTGTTTTATTTAAAATCTGTTTTAATAGTTTAATATTTCAAAATAATATGTGGAAATTATTATTGTCATTTTATACAGCACTTATGTTGGCATCTGTATATGGTCATATAGAAATAGTTGAAATACTTCTTGAACAAAAAGGAATTGATATTAATGCTAAAAATATCATTTTGTTTTATTTCATATTTATTTTAATGATTTAACATTTTAAAATGACCTGCAAGTCACAAGTTAGCCTAAATTTTACATAAAATTTAAAATAGAATGTCAACAAAGATAAAATAATTGTTTTTTGTTTTGTCAAAGGTATCTAATCGTTTCATTCTGTTTTACGATTGTTTGTCTATTGCATTCACCAAATCCACCAGCAACAATGAATTCATCAAGCATTACATACACTTTATGGGAGCCAATTAGTAAATCTATTTCACCAACTTTCCCGAAGTATGTGTACATGATTTCGACAAAGAGATCAATTGTTTCTAGAATAGCAAATTCATTATTGGTAGCATCAATGCACATGCACATGAACAAAACAGCGTATGGACGGTAAATGATTTTGTAATTCTTATATAAGAACATTGGCAAGATTGATTTGCTGTTCTTCTGGAAATTAAACGATGAAGTTATGTACTTTTCATCAGTTTATGTCTAAATGAAATATTTTTTTGACTGATATTTTTTGTATGTTCATGCTATTGTAAAACTATTAATTGTTTTTAACACATCAACATCATATTTATTTTCAAGAAGTTAGGATTTTTAATGTTATTACAATATTTTTATAAATAATGTTTTATAAGTATAACACTTGAATATTAAAAAAGTATAATCTCTATTATGTGACATTTTATGCCATCAATTTGATTTTGTATTTCTTTGATTTCTTCTTTACTTTCATTAATATTTCTCATCAATTCATTAATTTGTTCTTGTTTCTCATTTATTATTTATGTATGACACGTGTTTCTCTTCAAGCTTTTGTTGCATCTTCTGTTGGTACAACTAATCCAAGTCTTTCATCCATTTCTTTCATTATCAAAATAAGTTTTTCTCATTTTTCTTGATTCGTTTTAATTAATTCTTGTGCTTTTGGATAATGTGAATCAAGCATTTGCTTTTCTTGTTTAAACATAAAAACAGATTTATTGATATTTCTGAATTTCAATTTGGAGCATTTGCTCAATTTCTTTCGTCTTTTGTTTATTTTTTCTTATTTTACTTTTTATTTCAACAATTCTTTATTTTTTATTTGTTCGAGATTTTGCACTCTTTGGTTTATAATTTTATGTGCTTATTGCTGTTTAATTCTTTATTTCTCTATGAAATGTTTCTGCTGCTTTATAGAATGTTCGATTGATGCGCACAAAGATTTTAATTTTTCTTCAATTTCATTCATTTCGTCATCTTCTTCTTTTTGAGGAATTTCTTTATTTTCTTCTTCAATTTTTTATTTATTTCCAAAAGTATTTGCTCTAAAATTAAATTCGTTTCTTGAAGTTTATTAATTATTTCTTTGTTTTCATTTTTCGTTTGGTTCATATCTATCCATAATGTTTTATATAAATTAATTTCATTTTTTTAATTCTTTAATTTCTTGTTTTATGTTTTCAATATTGTTTTTACAGTCAGAAATTTCTTTAGTGTTTTTATTAAAGTTTTGTTCGATTTTTATTTTTGCATCAATTTATAATTTGATTTTCATTTCTTCTTCATTTTGTGCTATTTCCATTACTTTTTGTTGTAATAATTCATTAAAGTTATTATATAGTTCTTGTTTTACTTACTGTTCCTAATACGTTAAGTATCACATCACTATTTTACAACAGACGACTTCATTATTTATAGCGATTATTAAAATGCGAGTTACTTTGGAAATATCTTTTTAAAACATAAGTTCCCGGTGAGTAATAGTGTGCTGATTCTTCCTCAAAAGAAATTGCGTGATCACGCAATGGCAGAAAGTTGCTTGTATTGACAAGAACAACATACACAACAATTATCAACGACAACTTTCTCGACAAGGTGTTCAATAAACCTTTTTCTGTCTTTAAATTTTTCTAGATATAGGAACCTAAATCCATGCAAACCCAAATGTTCAAGAGCAATGTATTTGTTTTCAAATGTTTGGCCAAACACAAAGTAAACATTCAGTAACAAAAATATCATGACAATCACATCCTTCAATTGCAATATCAATATCATCATTTTATTTACCCAAAATTTTTCTCAATAAATCAATAACATTTTAAGTATCTATTAATATTAATACTATATATTAAACTCAACTTGCGATTTTACTAATACGTATACATTCCAACCGATTTGAATTATTTTCTTAGGTTATTTGGATGTTCCTCACAAATCTTGCGGAACTATTCATTTGATTTCTTATAGCTACGCGTTTTATCATAAAGGTCTTTTGGTGTTCTTCCATTTTCATGAAATACTTGAAACTCTGACCGTATTTTTGCCCATGCTCTGCACCCATATTTTTTAATTCCATTTTTAAGACAATCAATCTCCTTTTCGTTCCAAAGAATGGCAACTCTTTTGCCTGATACAATTTCACGCTTTATTGAATTTTTGTCATTTTTTCTGCAGATTTTCCAGGAAGTTTTACATTCTGTTCCTTGGTTTGATCTTCAGGTTTCTTTTGAATTATTTCATTAGATTCTGTTGTTGAAAAATCATCTTCTTCTCTGTTAGCCCATCTATAACCAACTATATAAGCATATGCCTCGCATACATCTTTATACTGAACTTTTTTAACCTCTAAGCTTTCGATAAAAGAATAGATGTCTTGCTCCATTTTTGGAGAGATTCAGATATCTTAACCTCCTTCTTACAACATGATTCTATAGTTTATAAAAAGCGTTATTTTAAACGTGCAATTTGGATGAATGAATTTTGAGCTAAAATTCAAGTAATTATTCATCCAAACTCACAACAAGAATATGAAGAAGCCACCAAACTTTAGTTTTTTGTAGAGAACAAAATTTACAATTTTTTCTTGAATTGATTTTTTTCATCATGAATCAATTCAAATAGACATGTTACTTTCAATTCTGGCCTGCCAATCAATTAGTTAGAATAAGGTAAAAATATCAAAACCGCTTTCTGCTGCTGTACCTCTTAAAAAAGAAAGAGTGCTAAAAAATTCAAATTTTCAAAAACAAAAGAAAATATCAAAAACATGATGCGAGCAGGCTATGAAATGCCTAAAAATATGAACACTATTTAATAGAAACTATGATAAAGAGAACGTTAATAACGGTTGCCGAAGCGCTGGATGGTTCCTTGGGCTCAAAGCAATTTTAATCAAGTAAAACACTTTGCAGAAACATTTGTTATTGTTCGTTCTAGGAAACGAAGCAATGGTAAAAGCATTCTCGCCTCAAAGCTGTTGAATTTTTTTAATTACTCAAGCCATCAGGCAAAGGAGTTTCAATCGAAGCATCTGTGACCCGAGCCAAACCTGAAATCTATGCATAATTTCGTAGTCATCAAACAATTCCAAGCACATTTTGTATGCAGATAGTTCCATACGAATTGTATTTAATAATTAGCGCATCAACGTGTTTATATGCACATCAATTCCATCTCTTTTTTCTGATCTTGTATTCAAACCAGAAGTATAAGAACTTAATAATTTCAGAAGCTTATACTATCAATCACACATACGAATTCTTCAACATACTTAAGGTTTTCAAATAGTGTATTAAACACTGGCAAATGGTTTAAAATACATTTTAGACGCATATGAATTCACAACAAAAAGCTTCATATACCATTCATTTCATAGTTTAACCGAACTATTTCGCAATCAAAAATTATAGGTGTTACAAAATGCCCAAAAAGCCTCACCCACTTTTGGAGGCTCATTTCCATGATATCTAAATCTGAATGTATTCATTTTCTGGAATTCACACAGAGAATTTTGAGTAATTCAAATGGCATTGTCATTGGATCTGAAATCAAAACAGGAATACACCCGAAATAAGTTGTATCGAAAACTCTTTTGTTTTGAAGAATAAGGTCACCTCTTGGGCAAACACAAAGTCTGAACTCATATAATATTGTGGAAGTAATTTAACAGTATCTATGATGGATGATTTACTTCTACGAAAAAGTAATACTTTACCGCGCGTCATGTTTTGTATAAGAGAAGTTGCCTTTGACGAACAACTTTACTTGTTTTACTGGCAACACCATAAGTCTGTGCAATAAAAGCAATGTAATTTCGTTTGCGAGTCCAATTGATTTTGTCTGGATGATAATCTCGAAAATATGAAATGAATGGAATGACAATATAGTGACCATTCCATGTTGTACCAGAATTATGAGATTGAGGATTTGGACGAACGATGAAAAAGTTGTGATGATAAACAGACTGATGACGAGCATTATTACCGTAACAAGTTTCGAAAGATGTGTCAACAACGTGATCAGAGCCATTCTTGCGATCATACCATATGAGTTATATATGTAAATTATTAAAAAAAAATAAACGAAAAACTGTTTAGACGAATCAATGACGTAAAATCAGATTATTTGGTTTAATATTTTCTCATATTGGCAAAACTCATAATGATCCATGGTGCTTGAAGATTTTTTGTTTTGTTAATACAGAAAGGCGAAACTCTTGAGCGTTAATTTCCGTACGAAAAGTTTCAAACACCAGCAAAAACCACATTTTGATAAGAAGCGCAATCTCAATTTACTTTTGTTCGAGCTAACCAAATATTCGTCCATTAATATCCAACGTAAAATTGAGTGGTTTTTTATCGTCCAAATGCGAGTAATGATCAGAATTAAAAATTATGCTCTCCAAAGAAGAGGAACAAAAATATGAATCATATTCTATTTCATGATGCTATTAATCATCTCTTTTTCACTTGTGTAACCAACCAGATTTTGTAATAACAATCAAAATTTTAACTGTTATTAGAGATATTCTAACTGATAATAATATCCAACAATTACACCAAGTAACCAAGTTGTTACATGTTACAAATCCATTTTTCAATATTATGACAATATCAATTGATCCAATATATCAAGTATTATCTTGGATCCCTCCAATCTCCATATTTCCTTCATTGTTGTGGGTTTTGTGGTGTTTTGTCTTTCAACATTCTTTATCCATTTTTATCTTGGTTGAAATATTTCAAAATTCAAATTTTTTGTTGTGATGTTGGCTACCCATCAAACTGTATCCAGTTATCGAACCCAAAAGACCATTCAAATTTTCTTTTGATCATATTTATTGATATCCAAATATTTTGTAATCAACACGATGTCCGTCTTCCTTTATCAATTGTATCAACACTGCACCCTTTGTTTCCTAACACCAAGTGATGATCATAGTTTTGTCATGTGAACATTTATGGAAGCTATGTTGCACCGACCACTTTCCAGAAAAAAGCACATAATTTTTTAAATGAATGTTCTGGAATTTATGGTCACAAAAAAATTGTAACGAAATACGTCAACCGCAAATTTCAAACAAAAGTTGGAATTTTCACAGGTATTATTTTTACATTATCAAAAAGTTATCGGAGACTTTTTTGCTTTTTAAGAAAATTGTATTAAAATCATCTGCATGGCCATCATCACCTCATTATCTAATAAGCATGACTGCTGCGAATTACCAGCCCCTCGTCAACTTCTGTCTTGGGATCATTCTTGATGGCAACGAATATCCGGATCAAATCATAAATTACATAAGCAGCTGCTTGACAACTATCATACAGCAACAGGAAAACACAGAAGCAGCAATAAACTACATCAATTTGTTTCCAATGGGCAACTTAGCTCTCATTCGCCTCAACGAGATCTTAAGTTGCAGAAACCAGCCACCACTTCCAGTTGAAGGCGACATCTTCAAGTGTAACTCTGGGGGTCGACAAGTTACACGTCACTGGAAGTATGCCGAAGACAATCGCTTGCTATGCGGCATTTACTTGTACGGTACAGAATGGAGCCTGATCGCCACATTTGTCGGGGAACGGAAGAGATAATTCGCAATGCCAACAAAGATGGCAAAGGGTTCTTTACCCAGGCATACGAAACAAGCAATGGACACTGAACGATTACATAAAGCTTGCCAAGTTGCATAGTACCTATGGTAACAAATGGGCGCAAATTGCTCGGGAAATAGGCGATACTTCGGACGCACAGTGCCGTTATCGCTACAATTCAATGTTGACGTCACTGTTTCGCTTCTAAAGAAGATGAAGAATAAGGTAATTCATTACCTTTGGATTTAATAAACAAATCCAAACACAAAATTTTAAGAGTTTTTACTGATATTTATACGCACAATGTGTTGTACCTCGCCAGGGAAACTCATCAACTTCCACTCGATGCGATGTTATTTGTACCTTTTATATTTGCCAATTGTTCAAATCTGGTGGCAAATTATTCGAAAATTGACGGTTATGATGATAAAGACAGCGATTTTATTTCATTCATCGGACATAAGCGCATTTCATCATTTTCATCAATGCATTGGTTGTACTCACAAACACAAGCTCCCAGTGAGTAATAATCTGGTAATTCTTCCTTAAAAGAAATTACGTGATCACGCATGGAAGAAAGTTTCTTGAATTGACAAGAACAACATACACAACAATTATCAACAATAACTTTCTCGACAAGGTGTTCAATAAACCTTTTTCTATCTTTAAGTTTTTCTAGATATGAAAACCTAAATCCATGCAAACTCAAATATTCAAGAGCAATATATTTGTTTTCAAATGTTTGGCCACAACGAAATATTTAGTAACCAAAATATCATGACATTGAGAATCATCAAATTCACCATCATCATCTTCCTCTTCAATGATTACTTGATGATTGTGTTCAGCAGCTCATTTCTTGGCGTCTTCTTCTGCTTGTTCTGCTTTTTTGGCTAACAATTTTACAAGATTTAATTTTGGTTGCTGGTTTTAAATTTCAGTGTTGTTGTTAGAACGCACATGACAATTGTTACAAGGGAGTCCGCTCATTAAAATCAAGCAAGAAATATAAAATATATTTTCAAAACCATATGTATATCGCATCGGATAATGGTTTTCCAAGTGAATTTGTATCTGAATAAGCAAAATCATCAGTCTTAAAGAACAAATATCAATCCAAAATTCATTATTAATAAAATGTGTTCAATTGTGATATGTTTTTACATATCAGTATTTTTGTATTGGAAATATTTCATTTTATTTTTCATTAAAAGCACGACAATCAAATCCTTCTATTGCAATATCAATATCATCATTTTATTTACCCAAAATTTTTCTCAATAAATCAATAATATATTAAGTATATTAATCTTTAATTTTAGAAATAATTATGTTTCTATTAATACGATATATAAAACTCAACTTGCGATTTTGTACCATCGCATATAGCGTTCATCCTACGATCTTGATATTATGAATATATAATATATATACAATGTTGCATCTATGATTAATGAATAACTAAGGATAATGTCATGATTAGCACAAAATAAATTTATTCTTTCACTCAAAAAAGTGCCAAATTCGACTTTTGCATAGTTTACAGGTTATGAACCCATCCAACTATTCTTGATCGAAATGGGTTTAACCGTTTTTAAGAAAAAGTGATGCTTTTGTAAATATGTTTATTATGAAAATAGCTCGATAATTTTATATTGAAATATTATATTTAGAATTTAAAGAGAGAATCAAAAAATTAGAAAAATTTAGTATTTATAATTTCGGGCTTTTCCTTCTTGCTTAAAAAATGTTGATCAAAATTATTTTTCAGATTTCCTTCAATAATTTCTATTATTTTGTTTTCATTATTTTTGATTTTGTGCGGAAATATTTTTGTTTCAAAAATAAAACCTGTATTCCATTCCATTGCAGAATATATGATAAATTTTTTTTATAAATATGTTTCAAATATTTCAATATTTTTTGAAGAAATTTTATATTTAACTTATTGTTATCATAAGATTTATGTTTTAGCAAAAATCTCAATATGTTTTTGCAAGGTCAAAAAGTTTCGCAAAAATGTAATTCACCAAAATGGTAAAAAAGTTTTTTTAATAATTCCTTGTAACTAAAGTTGATAATGTAAGGACCAAAAGAAAACAACGTAAAGGTCAATGCTTTTGTAATCTTTATTTGCTAAAGATTTAGAAATATGTTATTAAAATAGACTCTTTCAACAGGGGGGAATCGTGACATTTTGCGATATGGCAACGATCATTTTTCATATTACAATTCTCTATAGACGCCAAGAAATGAGCTGCTGAACACAATCATCAAGTAATCATTGAAGAGGAAGATGATGATGGTGAATTTGATGATTCTCAATGTCATGATATTTTGGTTACTAAATATTTCGTTGTGGCTAAAACATTTGAAAACAAATATATTGCTCTTGAATATTTGAGTTTGCATGGATTTAGGTTTTCATATCTAGAAAAACTTAAAGATAGAAAAAGGTTTATTGAACACCTTGTCGAGAAAGTTATTGTTGATAATTGTTGTGTATGTTGTTCTTGTCAATTCAAGAAACTTTCTTCCATTGCGTGATCACGCAATTTCTTTTAAGGAAGAATTACCAGATTATTACTCACTGGGAGCTTGTGTTTGTGAGTACAACCAATGCATTGATGAAAATGATGAAATGCGCTTATGTCCGATGAATGAAATAAAATCGCTGTCTTTATCATCATAACCGTCAATTTTCAAAACGAATTTTATTCAAACGGTTGGTAGTAAATTTTTATTCATTTTAATGATCTGAATAAATTAAAAAGCTTAATTAATATGTATAGCTCAAATGAGAAAAAAATAACCAAAGAAATATAATTAAAACAATAACAGGTACCTAAAGCTGTGATATGTTCATATTATGATAATATTTTCTTTTAAATTTCGGATTATATATTTCTTCAAATTCTAATAGGCAATTCGAATAACAAAAATAGCTCACTAATGAGATTTACTTTTAAAAGTATGGATGGATCCATCGTTTGTGAAAGAGATTTCATTCATATTTTTGAATATCTTCATTATAAAATGCATCTTCATAAAAATAAAGTGGTTCATATGTATTTAAGTTCGATCTTCTAGTATTTTCTTTTTTTGAACCTTTCTTTTCTTTTTTCATTTGGTTTATTCCTTTCTTTTGCTCATATTGTTCACTATCACATGATTCTTCGTTCTCAATACATTCCTTCTGACTTTTAGAAGTTTTTTTTGGATTCTTTCTTTTTTCAATGGGTGAAATTGGTTTTGATATTTTTTTTGTTTTAACTTTTGTTATCTTTTTTGTTCTTGTTTTGATAGATCTGTTAAATGTTTTAAATTCAAGTGTTAACAATCCTACCACGTTCTTGCTTTTATTTATTGTTGATTGCTTCAAATAAAAGTTTTTAATAATTTTTTTGTTTATTTTGTTTAATTTTGATATTGAAAATATTATTGTGTCTACAATCTTAATCTTATGATATTCATCAATGAATTGATATATATCAATAAATAATGAATCTAATTTAGGCTCTTTACATTTAAAAAAGAATTCATCATTCCATATAGGATTTTGCGTTTTTTCTTGAATAGAAGAAACAAAACAATTGGTTGGGAATTGACTTCTTAGACATAAAGCAACAAATGTATTAGGTAGTGTCTCATTTTCTCCATCATAATTTAAATATTGTGCTTTGGATACTTTCACATGAATTAATGCTGCCATGGACAACAATAAAATAATAAAAAATTTTATGTTAACTTATTTATAAAAAGTAAAATTATACATAATAATGATAAAATAGTTTTTTGTTTTTGTCTTCTAAATTTTTTACAATAATGAAATAAAATACGTCTTCTTGTTGTATTCATAACTATCGTAAAAAAGTACATATGTACAGCCAGACATATTACAACAAAATTACAAAATTGACTCTTGCAAGAAGAAGTTACAATCCGAAGATAGTGCCGCCCTATAACTCCTCCTTTTAGATCATATTACATATAAATTTCTTCTTTCCAAAATGAACCAAAGATGGAAAGAATCTGTAAATAAAAAAAAAAAAAATAGGGAGACACCCTATTTTTCCTTAGCACAACCAAATTTTTGACATTGATATACGAACAGAATCAATCATTTCAAAAAAAAAGAAAAAATTAATCAAATATTTCAATTTCCAGACAAGACAAAACAGTTAATTTTATTCTCCAAGGACAAAAAATCAGTAATTATTTTTGTTTATGAAAATCAAGATTAATTACCAAAATTCAAAAATAAACGAAACAAAAATCATAAAAACTTCAATCACTTCACTCTGTTCTTCCATATTTAATCAAAAAACTTCATAATTTAGTTTCGAAACAAGCTTCAGTTGAAACAATTTTAGAAGCCAAAGGAGCATAAGAACGAATTTAATAAAAATATACAAAACACAAAAACGAGAAAATCAGCAACTTCGCAAACTAGTTAAAAAAACAGAAAACAAAAGAATCTCAACTCTCAATGAAGAACAAAACGAATTAATTCAAAATATTTTGGAATTAGAAATTGAATAATTATTTCAAATTAATTACAAAAAAATAAAAAGTTAAATGATGAAATATCAGAAAAAAAATTAAAAAAATGTATATGTGGAACTAAATAAACAGTTAAAAAACGATTTCCTCTTCCTTCAACTTTCCATTTTCTTGTGCACAAAATTTTTGAATAATTTTACTTAATCTAACAGAAATAAAGCATAATGCAACATTTATAAAGACGGAATTGAAACATCCTAAAGGGATTCACCAGAAATTAACCAATTTTTCTAACCCACCACTTTTTTTTAATTATGTTTTGTTTTATGTATCAATTTTTTTCAACCGATTTTAGCAGGGATAATATTTTATCATTTCTGTGCACCAATAAAAACAGCTTTTTTTAATATAAGCAAAATTGGAGAGAATAAAGGAAAAAAGAAAAACATTGCTTATGTTTCATCTTTTTATTATTTTCTTGAATCAAAACTTCAAAGACATCCAACAAACAAAAAGCAATATGTTGAAATTGCACAAAAAAATTATTATAAGTGAAAACCTTGACTCCATATGGAATTCCAAAATATGTTTACTTGAAGATGTAAGTAATTTTCCGTATGATTATAAATACATATTTTGGATTGATGTCGGGATAAATAAAAAGACGAATTTCACAGGACTTCAAATACCATCTCAAAAACGCGTTGAGAAAATATTTGAAACACATCCACAATTTTTAATCGAACTTAATGAGATACAATATCTTTCTGGCAAAGAATATGAACCACTAAAAGAACTTGATCCGAATTTTGCTAATTTTGTAATTGGGGGATTTTTTGGTGGTCGAAGAGAATCCATTAAAAAAACAAAAGAATTGTTCTTTAAAGTTCACGACTTATACCTTTCACAATGTAAAAATGTTGTCAGAGAAGAAAATGTTTTTAATGCATTGTTTATGTATTATCCAGATTACTTTATGGGATTGTACATAAAGTCTAAATGCTATAAGTGTGACGGCGGAATTTCATTCGTTTCGAATATAAATAGATGCGAATTATATAATCAAATAATTTTCTCCAGAGTTGAAAACAATAAATTTGTATTAAAGAAAGAGAATTTGGGAAGATGGTTATAAATAAAGAGAGAGGTAGTCAACTTGGTGTTACTTTTTGATGCTTTTTTTATGTGTGTTTTTTAATGTATAGCTATAGATTAGATTAATGCTATTGGAATTTTAAAATAAGAATATTTTTATTGATCATCTTATCTAAATTAATAATAATATTATATTAAGCTTCTTTATTTATAAATTGATTCACGCCCTGATTTATTAATCTCTACTCAATTCTTCATATTTGAAGGAATTTTGTTTTTATTTTTATATTATAACAATTTGATTACATTAAATTCTTTCTCTTTAACTCGACATAGTTTAGAAAATCTTAAATCAGGGAAATAATAATGAACTGTATTATCATTAACGGCAAAAGTCTTTTGGACCTTTCTATTAATTTATCTACATCCATACCATACATAGTGTTGAAAGAAATAAACTCTATCAAGTGGACCACGAAAAGATCCACAAAGCTCTATATCTTGTGGATACTTTTCTTCAGGACATAAAGTCAAATTAGTAAAATCACTATTATATATTTTCTGCAAATCTTCATTGTCAAATGAATATTCCAAAAAGTTAAATGATGTTGCATCAACAATACTAATGTTTAATCTATGTAAGAATTCATTATGACAAACATCTTCGGCTAATTTACAATGAAATATAACATTTTTATAAATCGGAAGCATTAATTCGACCGCTTTCCTAGAATAAAGATATCCAGAACCACCTTGAAGAAACTCTTTGGTTGAAGGAGTCTTAACACAAGAGCCTAAAATCACTGGTTCTGTATGTGGATCATATTTCATCTCTAGTGATTTAAAGTATGATTCTTTATGTTTTACATTAATAACATTATCATCAGCACCTCTATGAAGCCATTTATAATCTGTTTCGTATAAAAAATATGAAAGACCAAAATACGTCTTAGGAAAAATATCAATGCTTTTAAAATCATATTCTCCAAAATTTTTAATTTTAGATGTTATGTCACCATAATATTGGGGAACTTTAAGATTTATTATATCTTGTTGGTTTTCTTGTGTTGTTTTATAGATATTTTTCCAATCGATATATATATATATATATATACATAGCTTTATAACCAGACAATTGATTTAGATCATTAACAAAGAATTTTGACATAGCTAAATGTCTATTACTCTTTGCTATTGATACATTATAAACAACACGTCAAATTAATGTTTTCGAAAATTGCAATACACATTGAAATACATCTGATCTAGGGTTGGAATCAGCACCCTTAAAACATATTAAACAAGATTGCCCAAGATCTTCAAGGTTAACATTTTGTGCAAATTTGTTAAAGATAATTATACATTCAATAGCATCAATTGTATCCCTTCCAAATTTACATGGATTTGGTGTTATACTAACAGATATGTGTAACAACAATAGTGTTAATGATTTTCCTTATTTTATGAAATCACTTACAATAGTATTAAAACACATTCACGAACTGGTTCATGCGCTTTATATTGTAAACGTGATAAATAACATCGCATCGAGTGGAAGTTGATGAGTTTCCCTGGCGAGGTACAACACATTGTGCGTATAAATATCAGTAAAAACTCTTAAAATTTTGTGTTTGGATTTGTTTATTAAATCCAAAGGTAATGAATTACCTTATTCTTCATCTTCTTTAGAAGCGAAACAGTGACGTCAACATTGAATTGTAGCGATAACGGCACTGTGCGTCCGAAGTATCGCCTATTTCCCGAGCAATTTGCGCCCATTTGTTACCATAGGTACTATGCAACTTGGCAAGCTTTATGTAATCGTTCAGTGTCCATTGCTTGTTTCGTATGCCTGGGTAAAGAACCCTTTGCCATCTTTGTTGGCATTGCGAATTATCTCTTCCGTTCCCGACAAATGTGGCGATCAGGCTCCATTCTGTACCGTACAAGTAAATGCCGCATAGCAAGCGATTGTCTTCGGCATACTTCCAGTGACGTGTAACTTGTCGACCCCCAGAGTTACACTTGAAGATGTCGCCTTCAACTGGAAGTGGTGGCTGGTTTCTGCAACTTAAGATCTCGTTGAGGCGAATGAGAGCTAAGTTGCCCATTGGAAACAAATTGATGTAGTTTATTGCTGCTTCTGTGTTTTCCTGTTGCTGTATGATAGTTGTCAAGCAGCTGCTTATGTAATTTATGATTTGATCCGGATATTCGTTGCCATCAAGAATGATCCCAAGACAGAAGTTGACGAGGGGCTGGTAATTCGCAGCAGTCATGCTTATTAGATAATGAGGTGATGATGGCCATGCAGATGATTTTAATACAATTTTCTTAAAAAGCAAAAAAGTCTCCGATAACTTTTTGATAATGTAAAAATAATACCTGTGAAAATTCCAACTTTTGTTTGAAATTTGCGGTTGACGTATTTCGTTACAATTTTTTTGTGACCATAAATTCCAGAACATTCATTTAAAAATTATGTGCTTTTTTCTGGAAAGTGGTCGGTGCAACATAGCTTCCATAAATGTTCACATGACAAAACTATGATCATCACTTGGTGTTAGGAAACAAAGGGTGCAGTGTTGATACAATTGATAAAGGAAGACGGACATCGTGTTGATTACAAAATATTTGGATATCAATAAATATGATCAAAAGAAAATTTGAATGGTCTTTTGGGTTCGATAACTGGATACAGTTTGATGGGTAGCCAACATCACAACAAAAAATTTGAATTTTGAAATATTTCAACCAAGATAAAAATGGATAAAGAATGTTGAAAGACAAAACACCACAAAACCCACAACAATGAAGGAAATATGGAGATTGGAGGGATCCAAGATAATACTTGATATATTGGATCAATTGATATTGTCATAATATTGAAAAATGGATTTGTAACATGTAACAACTTGGTTACTTGGTGTAATTGTTGGATATTATTATCAGTTAGAATATCTCTAATAACAGTTAAAATTTTGATTGTTATTACAAAATCTGGTTGGTTACACAAGTGAAAAAGAGATGATTAATAGCATCATAAAATAGGATATGATGGTTTACTTCCAGTCATATCATATCATGGATTCCTCTAAAACACCTCGGATGGCATTGGCGGGCTTATGATTTTACTTATGTTCTGAAAATTTTCTAGATTTTTAATTGCTCAACGATAGTTTTTTTCTGTGAAGAACGTGATCGACTTATGATTAAAAAGTGTCAAATTAACGTTTTACTATCGTTAAATTCCACTTTTTGAGAAGATCGGCGTGTGATTTTAAAAAATAAAAATATCTTTTACAGATGAAAAGTTTTTGATTTCTTAACCTATGAAATATAAAGCCCGTGCGATAGCTATTTTATTTGAAATATTAAATCTATTAGATCAATATTTTTTTTGTGACAGATGGTTGACCAACTAATGAATAACATTATATTTTTTATATGACATAGAATCCATATAAGGAAATGGACCAAATATTTTATATTTTTTATATAAAAATGTCTTCAAATTTAAAATCAATATAACTTTAAATCTTCATTATATTTTAAAAAACCCGTATATAAAAAGTTTCAAATATTTATCTATGGTAAGATTATCAGATCAAAATTAAACAAATTTATTATGTTGTTGTGATTTTTTTCATTTGCTGAAAAAAATATATTCTGAGATTTATTTAATTTTCAGAACACTCTGTATCTATCTATTCATATCTATAGTATAGATTATATACATATAATAACTTCTCAAATCAATCATTCTCTGTTCATACTAATGTATATCAATATTTAAAGGAAATAAAAATTTTTATATTCAATTTTGAAATATTTTACATATATCAATGGCTAGAGCGTAATTATTATATTATTGTAATCAATGATCACAAGATTAATACAATTCTCTGTTATACAAATTTAATTAAACACAAAATCTAATTTCAAACAATATGAAGATAACGGTAAATCGATTTACTGAGATATCACGTACCACAATATCACATAAAATTGACAGGAGTTTTCTATTTATTTTGACCTTACACTTGATTATTTTCGCTTTTTTCTTCTCCTCTATCCTCTTTAGCATCTATTTCTTTTTCATTCGATTCTTCCTCCGAATAATCCGACTTTTCTTTTTGGTCCTCTTCGCCAGATAAAAGCGTTTCAAGTTCTTCTTTTGTGCTTTCTTCTTTGTCCTTTAAGTTGAAGTATGTGTACAATATTACGCCTGTCATTGAAATTATCAGCCCGCTAACTTTCTTTATGAACATTGCTCTTGTTTCATTTTCGTCAGGTGGGAACATTAAGAGTCCGAAAATGAAAATTAAAATTGTTTTAACATGACCAACAACTTGATATGTAATTGGAGATGTCTTACCAATCAGACCAAACGAACAAACATTTACACCACATGAAATGATGCCGGTCAAAATAATTAAAATTATTTCCGATTTTTGAAATTGATGAGAAATAATGTTGTGCTTTCCACTGGTCTCGATTAAACAAGCAACAAAAAGACAAATAACAAATTGCTCAAATGCGGTGGCATGTTGAACTGATGGCCCATTACATTGATATTCTTTTTGCATTGTGCCCATCTTTGTTTGCTGAATAGATACAGAAATAACTGCAAGAACTGCAATTATTGAGCCAGGGATATTGACTTGGACATCATTGACTGTGAATAAAGAAATTCCAACAAGTAATATAAATAAGGAAAATAAGATTTTTGGAGGTGTGGTCTTGCCTAAGAAGAAAAAGTTATATACAACTAGAAATGGAATGCAGCATAATTTGGAAAGTTGGTAAAAACCAACAGAATTCATATTAAGATTAAAATTCATAAATACAACACCTGCGACTGAAATACAAGCCATACCCCATCTAGCAGATGAAGGAATATTTGTTGCTCGAGGGAAAAGCTTCATACGACACATAATTTCTAATAAACAGAATGTCATTATAAAATGATAAGCTGTAAGAAATGTTGGAGAGGCAAACTTATATGTACTGAATACATACTTGTTTACAATAATGATTGATGTTGATGAGCAAATGCTCCCAAGAATCCAAAGGATGGTGGTAAAGTCCATTGGTATTTTAAAAACTTTACATCACTGAATTTCGTGGCGGTTTTTCTGCCCGACCAGTTCCTTCAAAAGCGATTTTTCTGACAGGGAACGTTATTGCTTTTTTTTAGATTTGCCAACAAAAATTAAATGAAGATTTAAAAAACAAAGCACTGCTATAACAAATATTAATAATGTTTTGTGTTTTTTTGGAATAATTTATCATTTGAAGGATAATATGAAACAGCATTTGAAATTTTGAGCAAATTTATGAAAATAAAAAATATAAGTATTTTTATTATAAATTGATTCCATTAAGCCAATGTTCAACTTCTGATCTTTGGAATTGTCTCACCCAGCGCTTATCTCCAAATGCTGCCCCACCTAAAACTTTTGCGCCTGGAGCATATTTCTTTATATCATTAACTGTAAATGCAATACCACTTCCGCCATGAGTGACAAAAGGAATAATAATTTTTCCACTGAAATTTGATGATTTCAAAAATGTTGCAACAGGGCATGAAAGCCTGCTCCACCAACATGGGGAGCCAACAAATATTACACCATAGTTTGCTATATCACCTTTTGAAACAATTTCTGGAAAATTTTCATTTTTGAGTTCTTTTTTCACTTGGCCAATTAACATATCATGATCATCTGGATATGGGGTTAAAGTTTGAATTTGAAATATGTCACCATCAATGTTTTCTTTGATGATATCTGCAACTTGTTTTGTTGTTCCTGTTTTTGTATAAAAAGCAACAAGCACTTTCTTTCCTTCAAGAGAAGAGATTCTCATAAGTGAGGTAATTAAAAAAATCATAATTTATGAAATGAAGATCATTCATCCAGAATCTTTGAAAATTTATCGGAATTTTATCGGTTTTTTCACGAAAATTTTGAATTTAAAATCAAATGTAAACTTCCCAATTATTTTATGGCTTTAATAAACCGTTTTTTGCACAATCAATTAACTCATTTCATATGAGGGCAAAAAATAGCAAAAGCAACAGTTACTCAGTTCTATAAAGATTTAACTCTATTTTTCCTACCTTTCATCACCCTCATCATAGTAAATCTCACCATTTTCGGCAATGATATTCATCACGGTGTCGAAATCCATCATTTCCATTGAAGGTGATTCCTCGATTTCTATAGACTTGAGGCTACTGTCTGACTCGTCTCTGTCGAAAAACAGATCGACTTGTTGCAGAGAAATCATATTGTTAACATACGTCGGCATCAGAAGCGGTACCTGACATCCTCGTATCCATGGGTGCGCAAGAGCAAGGTCAACCGTGAGGCGGCGTGTGCAATCGACCGTCATTAATCCTTGGATAAAATTTCTGCATTGTTCACTAAGGTAGTTAGGAATGATGTACTCCCCACGGCGTATTTGCTCAAAGAGCTGTTGTTGATTGCGTTTTGTCCATGGAAGTTGGCCAGTAAGCATAGCATATGATATGACACCAATACTCCATATATCACTCTTGCGACCGTCGTATGGCTTCCCTGAGACACACTCAGGAGAGGCATAGCATGGAGAGCCACAGGGGGTGTCAACAAGGCCATTTTTATCAACAAATCGAGAGAGACCAAAGTCACTGATTTTGACTCGGCCATACTCGTCAATCAGAAGGTTCTCGGGCTTAAGGTCTCTGTGACATATTCCAAGGGAATGTACATATTTGATTCCTTCCAAAATTTGAGTAAGAAAAATCTTAGCTTCGTACTCCTTGAGACGCGTTTGAGAGATTACGTATCGGAAAAGTTCTCCATTCGGACAAAATTCCATAATAATGTAGTAATACTTTTCATCTTTTTGTAAATCAATTAGCTGAACAATGTTTGGATGGTGAAGTTGTTGGTTAATACGGATTTCGTTTTCAAACCTTATGTCCAGGTTGTTAATCATCAGCCTGGATCTTGGGATAATTTTACAAGCACAAAACTTCTGAGTGGTTTGATTCAAAGCAAGCCTCACGATTGAAAAGGCCCCTTCTCCAATGGCGCCTCGTAATTCATAATTCCCAATAAAATCAAGCGCCATGAATGATGCCATTCCAACTGAAACCGTTAACTTAAAATTATAATAAAAACTTAAGCAAAAAATGGTGTGGCCCAAAAATTGAATGAATTACACTCACAAACAAATCAATCAATTTTATATCCATAAAGTATTGAAATTTAAGAGACTGTACGCAGAGCAGATGATTTCAGAAGGATTTTTTTGTCTTTCAATACATAAAAAATAAATGTCTTTTTATTATTTTCATGTATTTTTTGATGTTAAGCTAAAAAAACATTAATTACCTACGTTGTTATTTTCATTTCTTAAAAAAAATGAAGATTTTACATTTCAATTATAAAGATGACGCTGAAACTATTGTTTAAAAATATAGAAAAATTTTTGGCAAGAAAAATCTTCATTCAATCTCCAAGACTTTCGCTATCAGAAAATTCGCTTTCATCGGTGATTTCAGTCATAGTTTCTTCACTGTTTTCACTTTCTGTTTCTTCGGTATTTACGTTTTCATTAACGTTTTCGGTACTTTTGACTTCCTTTTCATTTTGTTCAATGTCTTCATCTTCTTCAATTTCTTTGTTATTTATGTTTTCACTTTCTGTTTCTTCGGTATTAACGTTTTCAGTACTTTTGACTTCTTTGTCATCTTCTTCAATTTCTTTGTTATTTATGTTTTCACTTTCTGTTTCTTCAGTGTTTGCATTTTCACTAATTTCTTTATCATTTGTGTTTTCACTATTTTCATTTTCTGCTTCTTCATTTTCATTACTTTTGATTTCTTCGTCACTTTGTTCGATGTTTTCTGTTATTTGTTCTTCTTCTGCATTTTCATTTTCAGATGTTTTGTTCTCTTTAGTTTGTACAACTTCATTTTCTTCATCGCCTTCCTTTGCGATCTCTTTGTTGTTTTCGTTATCACTGTTATCAATGTTATCGTTTTCACTTTCTTCATCACTTTCATTGTTAATGATTTCGTTTTCCTTTATTTCTTCGTTTTCGTTGCTTTTGATATCTTCATCATTCGCAAATTCATTTTCTTTTGTTTTTGGCTCTTCATAATTTTCATCATTAATTATTGTAATTTCATTTTCATTTGTTTCATTGTTTTCGTTTTCTTTATTATTATTAATCTCAATTAATTTTTCGTTATTTTCATCATTGATTGTTGTGATTTCATTTTCTTCTTTCTCATTAAATGTATTTTCACTTTCGCTGGTTTGAATGTTTTTATCAGATTTATTTTGCATTTCATTTGTTTCATCATTTTCACTACTTTTATCATTTTTTTCTTTTCCATTCGTTTTTTCATCATTTTCATCATTAATCGAATCAATTTCTTTTTCATTATCATTTGTGCTACTCGAAATGTCTTTAGTTTTATCATTTTCTTCTTTTTCATCATTAATTGTTTCAATTTCATTTTTTTCGCTATCATTTTTGCTACTCTTAATGTCATTAGTGTTATCATTTTCATTTTCTTCTTTTTCATCATTTTCATCATTAATTATTTCAATTTCATTTTCTTTCATTTGTTCATTATCGAATATACTTTTTGTTTCTTCACTGATACTTACTGTATCATTTTGCAATATATTCATCGCCACTTGATCATATTTATCTGCTTCACTCTTTGCGCTATCATTATCATTAAACACCAAAAGTTTCTTATCACTTTCATTTAGATCTTCGCTTTTTGAAGTTTCATAACCTTCCACCGCGTCACTAAACCTTACATGTTTTCTTGTTTTGCCTTCGTTTCCTCTATGTCTTCTTTCTTTACTTCTATGTGATTTTTCTAAATTAACATTTTGATCAAAACCAATTTCATTAGCAACGAAATGTGAACGAAAATGTTTCGGGTTCATACTTTGTCTATTTCTCATTTTATCTCCGTGAATTCTTTTCTTCCTAAGTCTATCTGCATTTAATTGTACATCATTAGATGCATCTGATTTTCTTCTTGTATATAAATTAATTCGTTTTCCAATGTCTTTAAACTCGGAGAATAAATTTGATAAGTTTTGTATTTTCTTATTAAATGTATCAAATTCATCTAAGATATCAACTGTTTCGATATTATCATAATCTTCTTTATCACAATATTTGTCTAATAGTTCCGAAAGTTGTGAATTCATTTTTAATTCTTCCGTTTCTTCAAATGTTATATTTTCGGGTCCATATATTGAATATATTTTATATTCTTTTTCTGTCTTCTCTGCTAAATATATTGTGTCATCTTTGATCCTTATGATGTTATTAGCTTTAGGTGGAACACAAAATACTATGGAATAAAACATTAACAAATATGAAACAAATTTCATTTCTGACATTTGATTAATTGATTTTGGAAAAAGTAAATCTGTAAGAATACATATAACTTCTCGCCTCGTTCTCTCATTACTTAAAATACCACCATATATTTGTGATAATTCAAGTAATATAAAATAGGTGCAGATTGGCATATATGAGGTGATGACCGTTATGAATTCAATGCGCTCTATGTCGGTTTCCCTCTCAATTGCTTCAATTGAAAGTTTGTGAAGACGATCACCCATTAACGGTTTCTCTGATGATGAAAGTAACATAAATGCAAATGAATTAAGATCGTCAGGCGATATGCGTGACATGTCCTTCTCTCCCATATATAAAGAAAATATTTCTTTAGTCTTTTTCTTGGTAAGTTTTGATATGTGAAATGGAGTATTAGAACGTGAGTTAAGAAGATCAAGAATGTTGCGGAATGACTTAGAAAAAAAGACGCTTGAAAGGCACTGGAAAACTAAAAACGTATTCTCTTTTTGACTTGGAAATGTATTAGGTGTAAATAAAATTCCTGGTAAAAAAACAAAAAATGGCATTAAAATAATGGAGTCTGTATCTTTGATTGGCTGGTCATATGGCAAAATATTACTTGTTTTGGCATCGATAGCTAGAAAATAATCTACGCCAATATCAATTGACAAGCAATTGACTGCAATGGAAATTAACTCTGAAAGTTGCGCTATTGGATTATACTCAATTTTTGCAACCTTATTTTCAAAGTATATCTTAACAATTGTAAAATCAATGTTTTGAAGAAGAAATGAATCATATGGTGATGCAAATAATGTGTAACAAAGGCTGTCGTTTGGTATGGCTTGTAAATTTATTTTTTTTCCAAAGAGTTGAAAATTTGAAAATTCTTTGATTCCTAATTCAAGAAGTACTCGACTAATTAAATCAGAAACTTTTTCGCTGAATGAAATATCTGTCATGATGGTTTTGCTCAAGCATGGGATTGTAATAAAAATGTGTGACGAACAATTTTCCATCAGTGATAGCGTTTTTCGCCCAGCTGTCTTTTTTCCACTTTTTCATTTAAGAAACCACAATTTCTTTTATGGATATTTCAATAGACTTTTCTATGAAAAAACAGAAAAAGTCATGAAGACACCGTTTATTTCTATGAAACCCTGCTAAAAAACCGAAATAACGCCAACAATATAAAATTAGAATTATAATTCTATTGAAGCCGATTAAAATTACCATAAATTTTTTTCTTCCAAGTTACTGTTAAACTTTAAGTTTCAATGTGTCTTAATTTATGCCAATGTTGCTAAAGAAATTTCTTCTCTGAATTAATTTTTTAACATGACGTCTGGAGACCAATTTCTTAACATAAAATTTTATGCTTCCTTTCTAATTTTGGAGAAAATGGGTTTCATTAAGTGACCAATTGATCAAAATCTTTTATTGTAAAGTATTCAAATATTGAGAGATGCAGACGTTAATACGATAAAGGATGTAATTTATCCATAACAAAAAAATATGGCTATCATATCATACTACAGTAAAAGAAATTTGGTATCTAATCTTAATGTTCCCATAAAAGTTCATATTCTATTTTTGGGAAAATTTAATACATTTTTAATACGTTTTAATTTTATGTATATTTTGATTTATCATTTGTAATAATAATGTTAATATATTACATATATACACAAAGGAAAATTATAAGGTGTTTCAAGAATATTGAGAAAAAGATAATAATTATTACTTATGACATGACATTCTCACTTATAATTAAATATATCAAAACAAAAAGTATCACACTCTTCATTAAAAAATTAACTCGTTTTAGATTGTTTTGTCTATGAATTTTGCACTGTTATCCTTCACGATTGAGCTTTTTTAAACTTATCACATTATTTAGATATCAGGTATAAGCTTCCTTTGAGATTTAAATACAGTTTGATAATTCATTACTTGCGATTTCTTGATCTGTTTTCTGTATTGTTAATTCCATAAAGCATTGACAGAATTCCTATATCTCTAGAGTACAGAAAGATCTATTGCTTGTTGGATTATTTTGGTCATTCTTGTAAAAGAAACACTGTCTGATTCATTGGTAACCCAATGTGTTACATTCGGAGCTCAAGAAGAATTACACCATAGGTAAAAACGGACGATTAATTTAATATTGTATTACGAATATTTGAAATAGAGAGTTTAGAAACATATCGTTCTTTCATACTAAGCTCTTTTATTACAATTACAATTTAAATTTGTTTTTTCTGTGAAAAGTAAACGATCTACTATTAAAAAATCGTTGTCAATTTTTTTCAAAAGTTTATTTATTTTTAAAGTTTTGACTTCAAATTGTCGGCTCTTTATTCTCTTGTATGCATATCAATAAAAAAAAACATTTCCATAGTTACTACAGCTGAAAACACTGAATATGTTTCATTTGACTATTGTATGAGTTTGAAATATCTTTCCTTAGCAAATGCTTTGAGTTTTGAATCATATCTATTTTCAAGGTGTCCAGATCTGATTTCCGTTGAAGCTCTTTCCTTAAAATATATTGGTGAAAGTGTTTTTCAAAATTGCATGAACCTAGAAAGAATTACATTTCCAAATGTTACAGAAATTTCCGAGTATGCATTTTCATGTTGTTCGAGATTAGAACTTGTTGATTTTCCTCTACTCAAATATTGTGGATCTCATTCAATATTGTACGTCATTAAAGTCAATTAATTTTCCTCGATTAAATAAAATTAGTGATTACGCATTCTTGGGATGTATTAATTTATGTAATGTTTCATTACAAAGAATTGATACATTTCCGTCATATTGTTTTAAGGATTGTATATCATTAAGAAACATTAAATTGCAAAACGTCGGAACATTTGAAGGCGATGGACAATTCTCTATCATTAATAAAATCGAGTCAAAAATTTTTATTTGTAATATAGGCACCTTAATAAATATAATTTTGTATAATAAATAAAAAAAATTGAAATTTTCTTAAATCTTAAAATATTGATATATTTTATCATAATATTGATCAAATAATAATAAAATTAAAATTTAATAGTTTTCACATAAAATCTTGTATCATGTTTAATTTTCATATGACACCATTTCTTCATTTTTTAGTGAAGAGGTGTAATTAATGTAAACTTTAATAGAAATTTATGTTAATACATCAGCAACTACAATTTATAAGCATATTTTGATTAATTTCTGCATGAAACATCAGTTAAATCATCAAAAATAAACAAAAAATTGAAACACATTTATCATTAATTGAATTTTAAAATAAAAATATCCAAAAATAGAAGAATGAATCCTTAAAAACAAAAGGTTTACTCTATGTTTATTAATATTTTTGAGATGTATAGAAACTCCATCATTCTGCGATCCATCCGTTTCCGACCATGTAATCGTAGATTTCTTCCAACTGCTTCAGCGTCAGGTCCTTATTCGTTATCATCTTTAATTTTTCTCGATCAAAATGTCCATCAACGGAGTATTCCCTAATCATAAACTCCTTTATTGCCAGGTACATGTCCTGGTTTACTCTTATGCTCGCGCAAAGGATTTTTTCTTCAGGCGAAAGGAATTGTGTTTCGACAGTCTGACTTTTAGTGTTGCCATATTTCCGTATTAAGTCGTTCCATTTGTCGATGTCAGTGATCTTTTCATTGACGTAGTTACTCAGTGCCTTAAACATATGACCTTCGTGAAGAGATGTGATGTGATACGATTGCCATGTCCGAAGCGTTTTGATATGGAAGTCATTCTGTATGTTCTTGTCGACAGCCTGCACAAGTTGTAAAGTTTTTCTGTGCCCAATATAAGGGGCAAGTGGAAGGATTTTGGAATTGATCTCTCTTAACTCACTAGTGGCTGGATCTAGAAGACGAACAAGTTCAATATCTTTGCCAACTATAGTATGTTTCATCTTAGAATCGGTTTTGACTTCGATATCTTGAATTCGCCAATCTTCAATAATCTTTGTTCGGAATCGACGCTCCTGTAAAATGAAATTATACGACTGGAGGCGTTCGACTTTGGATTGGAAACTGGATTCAGTTTCGTCGCTACAGAATTTGAGAGATCCGACAATTGATTCGGCAGAATTTTGATACTCTTTATCGAATTCATGGCGATACGGCATGTAATCTGAGTATTCACCTGTGGTTGTTGGGCGTGTTTTGTTCCTTTTTTTTAGATTATCTTTATGACCTATTGATGGTTTGGATTCTGTATCACGTATTTGATAGCTAAGTGGTATTGGCTCTGGATCAACTCTTGGGAGGACTTTTCGGACAGGAAATGGGGCTTTTGGGGATTTTATATAAGTATTAATGTAATGATCTTGACATTGTAGAGCTGATTTTGTTGCAATGATTTTTTCTATTTCATGCCAATTCCCAAAGCCAAGCATTTTTATTCCAAAAAGTAAAAGGATTTCTTCTTCTTTATCCCAATCTTCCCTAAAAAGTGGTTTTGATTTTTTGTAAACAGAATAAAACATATGAGAAATATCATGTGATCTTGAGGTACGACCATTTGATAGACAAGTTAAGCATTGAATAAAATCAGGACAACGTGTACATCGAATATGCCTTTTGCCTGTTAAAACTCTATCACACGTACAACACTTTATTTCCTTATTCACTTCATCTTGATGTGCTGCATCTGCCTTAGTCTTTTTTGACGTTTTCATTGGAACAAATGCTCACAATAAAGAAATAAAATAATGTGATTTTGAATAGTTTATAATGCCCAAAAGTGGCACCGAAACAAGAAGTTCTTCAATTTGGTCGAATGTTTGATATTTATTATTCAATGTTAATCTTATTCTTTAATTTTGTTCATAAATTTTTCAATAAGTCTATATTTATGGGAAATATTTTTCAAATTGTACGGAAAACATTTCACTAATTAGTTGAACAAAATTATCAAATACATCTTATAGATTAATTTATATAATATGGAACAATTAAATAATGGTTTCCTTATGCAAAAAATTTGTAGTTTCTTCTGAAAACGAAATGTTATAAAAATTCATTTTCTCATAAAACCGTCCAATGAAACGGTTATCTTTCAAAAAAACAAATGAACGATCCAAAGCAAATCAAGGAAGCAGATAACTTTATGAAAGCTGGCGTCAGCGCCAATAAAAAGTCTTTCTTCCACAAGCCAGACTATGTTACAGCTTCGTCATCATTTTCAAAAGCAGGAGATGCTTATTCAAATCTCAACATGTTTGCAGAAGCTAAAGAAGCTTATGAACAAGCTGCCATTGCATATGATAATAGTGGACTTCAAGGAAAATCCGGTGAATGCTATGTTTCAGCAGCAAAAGCAGCTCTCAATCATAATGAATCCAATGAAGTTCTTCGTCTCCTCCAAGAAGCAAAGGTCAGGTTCTTTGAATGCGATCAGCCACTCCAAGGAATTCGTCGTATGAAAGAAATGGCTCAAAGACTTAAACAAACAGATCCAGAAGTTGCTTACGTTCTTTACGACACTCTTCTTGATGTCATTGAGAACACCGAAAAGTATCATTGGGAGAAAGACTCTTTTGTTGATTTTGCCATATTAGCAAATGATATGGAAAAATATCCGGAGACTTTCCAAGTATGGGACCGTGCCAAAAAGGCATTTTTGTTTCTCAAGAACTACGACAACGCAGCACATTGTGTTGTATCTGCAATTGTTATTCATCTCAAACGAAATGATATTGTCGCTGCCGAAAATCTCTTCAACGAAGCACTTCAACAAGATTGGTTCACTAAGACAGAGGACTTCTCGATGATAGATATGCTCCTTCGTGGCGTCAAAAACAGAGATGGAGATTTAATTGCAATTGCTCAAAAGAATGTAATTCTCAGCTTCTTGAAACCAGAGATCTCTAGAATCATATACAGCTTCAAGGCGCCTTCCAAAGCGGCCGAAAAACCAACGCCAGCTGCAAATGTTCCCGAAAATTCAAATAATGAGAACAATGAAAAAGCTGAAGAAGAAAACGAAGAAGAAGAGGAAAAGTGGCTCCTTTAAGAAACAGAATAAAAATCTCTTTTTAAATTCGATCCAGCCTTGAGAAAAATCAGATGATTTATTTATGGCGGCGAACATTGTCTCTAACAACAACACCTTCCATCTTTTCAAGACCAATGGAAGCAAGCATAGCTTTGGTGTCTGGATCGACACTGATTGTTGGTTGTTCGAGTTGTGAAATTTTTGGCATCCAGTTGTCACGCTTTTCACGTTCTTCTTCCTGAAGTTTGAATGAAATACCACGAACTGGACCGCGCTCGAGACGACGCATTAAATGTGTAACATAGCCAGCAATCTTATTCCTCATTCTTTTAGATGGGATGGTGGCAACTTCATCACAAACACGCTTGTTGTCTTGGAAGTCAAAACTGAGTTGTCCGTAGAAACGTTCAATGATAAGACGTGAGGCTCTTTTCGTTGTCTTGGTTCTGATGCGACCCATTGGTAAAAGGGCCGACCATTGACGGTTAGACTAACGGGCAACTTGTTTAATTGGACATGTGATGTGAAATAAGCGTCAAAAACGGTTTTGGCCTGCCTTTTTGAAAATGGCTCGCAGAACAAAGAAAGTTGGTATTGTTGGTAAATATGGTGTTCGCTATGGTGCTTCCCTTCGTAAGACAATAAAAAAGATTGAGATTTCACAACGTAAGAAATATCCATGTCCATTCTGTGGAAAGACATCTGTTAGAAGAACAGTTGTTGGTATTTGGAAATGCCAAAAATGTGGTAAGGCAACTACAGGTGGTGCTTATATTCCATCAACACCAGCAGCTCTCACAGCCCGCGCTGCAATCAAACGTCTCCGTGAAGCACAAGCCAAATAAATTAGAATGTAATCCTTTAAACATTTATATAACTTACCTTTTAATAACAAAAATCTGTGGAATTGAACAGTCTAATTGCTGGGCGAAAATTTGATTGTATGGGTTCATTTATTCGAACGTTTAAACCCCTATAATTGAAAAAATTATTTTTTTTAGGCAAATGCAAATCGAATTAAAATTCACCACTCCACTAGCAAAAGAATATTCTTTACTTCTTCCTCCGAAAACTACAGTTCGTGATATGCGGGTTGCTCTTGCTAAAAAGTATAATTTAGATATTCCATCCCATCAACTTGTTTATATGTCAAGACTTATTTCAGATGATAATATGACTATTGATTTTTTCAAGAATGAAAACGAAGAAAATATACCAATCATAATTTTTAAAAAACCAACAGAAAAAGATCCTCCACCCAGGTGTAAAACGCCAGATCCTATTCTAGAGGCGCCACCTATAATCACCAGCAATAGTAATAATAATTTTGACATCCAAAAATTAAAAGAAAATCTTATTGGAATGGGTTATGCAATTCCATGTATAGACTATGCTATTACAGTTAAAGGAAATGATGAAGGTGACATCGTAGACTTTTTTGAATCTGCTGAATTCTATCAAAATTTCCCTGCATCAACTCAATTTCAAGAAATGGTTCATACAATTGTTGACATATATCCTGTTACCACAGAAGAAGCTGCCCAAATTCTTATTGCCAATAAATTCGACATTAACCTATCAATTTTAAAGACAGAAGAACTCCTCTACCAAATGCAAGAGGAACTCTTCTAAGGCAAGCCCATAATTTAATGTGTGCGTTCGATATGATTTTAACAATAAGATAAACAAAATTGGTAAACAATATTTTTCCTATTTTTAATCTTCTTCATGGTTTAATTAATTCATTCATAATTAGATAACCTAAGAGCATTAAGCAATAACTATAAAAATGCAAATATTAAAGTATAAAATGTGTAAATCTCAGAAATTTTCACTTTTTAAATTCGAAAAGGCGGTTTTCGGGGTTGTTTTACTTGATGTTGGTGAATTTCACCCCAAAATTCACTTTACCACATTGGTGGTTGCCAAAATTGTGGCTGCATTTCGTAACCTGGCTGCATGAAATCATTTTGCTGATAGAACATGTCGTAGTATGGATCCTGTGGTGGTAGAGGAGGAGGTGGCGGTGGTGGTGGAGGTGGCATGTGTTTTCCATATTTCATATGCTTCATTTCTTTCCTGCAGCAACGGCCTCTCATAAATCGTGGTGGAGGAGGTGGTGGCATCATATGCTTGCAGAAATGCCATGGTGGAGGAGGTGGCATCATGCCAAATCTCCTGAGGAAACGCTTCCTCATTAACCATGGTGGTGGCATACTGCATTTCTTAAAGCAAGGATCTTTACAGCAGCGATGGCCCCACATTTTGTCATGGAAATGTCGTGGTGGCCTTTCTTTATCGCTTTCACTTGATTCATCATCAGAAGATGAGGATTCAAAATGCTTCCTCTTGCATGGCCTTTCGTCGCCAGATTCGCTTGAAGATGAATCACTTTCAAAATGCTTGCGATGACCTTTCTTACAAGGTTTTTCTTCTTTATCACTGGTTTCCTTTTGTTTGTCACATGGTGATTGCTTTGACTTGCGGCTTGACCTCTTTTGGATGATTTGATCAATATAACTTCTCATATTTTGAAGAATGTCAAGGATTTCATCATCGTCTTCAGAGCTATCGACTGTCTCTTCCTCATTCTTTTTTTCAGTCTTTATTTCAGCTTCATCTTCGACTTTTATTTCCTCCTTATTTGGCTTTTCTCCAAAGATATTTTTTTCTTCCATACAAGTGACAAATTTTTCCCGATATTTGAATAATTTACGTAATTGTTCAGATCACTTCTTGTAATAAACCATTTAATACCAAAATTTTAACTGTAAATTTTTATTGAAATAAAATGAAGTTTTATTATAAGATAATCATAGAATCGCAACGTTTCTTCATTATGTTTAAAAATGAGACCTTCTTTTTGGAGGATTTTTGTTGTTAAAGAAATGCCCGGAAATATTTGATAAAAATAATTAATTTAAAAATATTCTGCATTTAAAAAGCATTACCATTAATGCGGTTTTGTGGCTAATTAGTATTGTTTTTTGTGATATTCATGAAATTTGCATAATTATTAGCAAAAAAAGATTAATGATCAATTTCTATTTAAATGATGAATTAATCTTATACACTTTTTATTTTCGCGATCTTACAAAAAATGTTTTAAAATATGAATTGATATAATTTATTTACTTCAAAACAAGCAAGAAATTTCAAAAATAGTGCATCTGTGCGATTAACGGTTTTTTTTTGCAATAAACCGTTTGGAGACAGAATAAAATTCAATAAATGTAAAGTATTTAAAAATATTATCAAATGGATGAAATCGAAGAATACCTTAAAAAATTAGAAGATGTATCAGATAAAAACTACATAGAAAGAGCTACAAAAAATGTATATCATATTACTTCTCGAATGAAACTTACATATTTTAATGATCCAAAAACTGTTGTTCATATCTTCGAACACATCTTTCCCCTTACAAAAAACACAAATGTAAAACTACGTAGTAGAGCAGAAAGATTTGTTTTGCATTGGCTAAGTCTTTATGAGCTTACTCATAAGGAAGATTTTTATAATACAATAAAATCATTTCCAATTGGTATTCTTTCCTCTATCCTTCCCATTCTTTCATATTCCATTCCCACTCTATCAGAAGCAGAACAAAGTAAGTGGAATATGTTTTTCATATGTGTATTCAATGCTCTTAGTCTTTCTGATTACGTTCATATCACCAATGAAACATGGCATTATCTCTGCAAAATCAGCAATGAAGAACAAGTCCATAAGTTAATTTTAAAAATGTGCAAAAATATCAAATATGTTAATCCAACAATAATTTTACTTAAAAAGAACTACAAGTTATACATGAACTTAATTTTTACTGAAAGTTCCTTTGAATTTATTAATCTTATTTTAGCTAATTCCAAACCGTTAAATGACGTTGATTTTCTTCCGATTATTGTTCGAATTTCTGATTATTTATATAATGAAAATGAAAATCTTGAACGTGTTATACAACTTATTCCATTTATATGTCGTAAGAAGTTAACATTTGATGAGCAAACTTCATTATTACCGATATATACGTTTTTATATGAATCATGTAAAAACATTGAAAGTTATTATTATTTAGATGCATTAAATTCATTAACAAAATGTTGTAATATCAAACAAAATGTATTATTTCCATATTTAAAGTTTGCTAAGACTTATGACATTAAAATTCGATTAGCATCACTTCGAATATTATTTAATTTAATTGATGATGGAGAACATAAAAACATTGTCTTAAATACATTTGAGTTATTATTAAGTGAGAAAAATGGACCAATTTTTTGTTGTTTAATTGATTACATGGAATATTATTTTCCAAAGTTAATTAAATGTAATGAAGAATTTGCTTATAAAGCAATTAATACTTTATTAAATCCGATACCGAAACAACCAATTTTACCTTATTATGTATTAAAGTTATTAAATTCTTTACCCGATTTAAATGATAAACGATTTAAATTTAATGTTAAAGAAATAATTTATTTCTATTTGAAGTTAAATAATGTTTTAAACTTCGATTTGTTTTTACATGAATTTAAAAAATTATTAAATAAATATCCAATTGATTTATATGTATATAATTTCGATTGGTTTAATAATTGTACTGAATTAACATTAAATTTGATAAATGAACCAGAAATAATTATCGAATTACTTGACTTTAATTATTTAATACCAAAGTTATTTTGTATCGCTATAAATAATTTAACTAAATTAAAATATGAAAATTGTTTTAATAAAGTTATTGATACTATTTTTGTAATAACAAATGGTTTAAATATATCGAAAAATAATTTCGGTTCTAATATTTGGTTAAATGAAAATGAACTTTTTAAACTTATAAAACATTATAATACAAATTTATCGAACACAATGATTGGTCATATGTTAATATCATTAATAAATTATATATCGAAATTATATGAAAAAATCGAAATTTCGAATGAAATTAAAGAAGAATTAACAAATATATTAATGAAATTATTAAATTATATTCCAATTCCTTCATTACGTTTATTAAACTTGATTAAAAATGATAAAGAATTTATCGAAAATCAACTTCAAAAATATGAAAATTCAAATGATTTCGGAGAATTTGTTATCGAATTTTATGGTCCTGAAATAGCAATTCAAAAATATCATTCGAAATTAAAACATATAATTTCCACGAATTATGAAATTGCTCAAAAGATTGCGCCTTATGTTAATCAACCACTTGAAAAGATTCCAACATTTTTAGCATTTTCTAATATCGAAAAGCATCAAAAATGGGTTGAAGAATGTAAAAATTCGATACCAAACAAATACTGGATCATTCCAAATGATCAAAACATAAAATCCGAATATAAAACAGTAAACTATAATTATAATGAACCAATTATTAAAGAAGGAATTAAGAATTTATTTGATGGTACATTAATATCAATTATAAACTTTTTCTATTTCTCGAATAAAACTTTAACTATTCCGATAAATGAAGTCGAAGATTTTATTTTAAATAATAATATTAATGATGTTCGACTTATTATTGGTTTCTTTTATTATTCATATAAACATCGATATTCAACTGAACGTATTGAAGAATGGTCTAAAAAATTAATATATGATGGAACTGATATTTCATTATATTCGATTTCTTTGTTTTTAACAACTATAACTTGTAATTTATTAAAGTTACCAAACGAATTAGAGAAATTAATTGAAAATGTTTTAATAAGTTTTGGTTATTTCGGTGTTTCAATACGTAATTTAAATTACGCATTTACCGCCGAAAAAGGAATGAAATGGTTCTTCATTCGTTCTGTTGTA
Source organism: Histomonas meleagridis (assembly GCF_020186115.1). Lineage (NCBI taxonomy): Eukaryota > Parabasalia > Tritrichomonadida > Dientamoebidae > Histomonas > Histomonas meleagridis. The sequence goes on from NW_027150897.1 coordinate 47,706, forward strand.
TCTTTAGATCTTTCTGCGTTTTCGAATAACTTTCAAATAAAATCTGAATTTTCTAAATGTGATAAACTCAATGAAATTGTTGAGAATTTGTTTGATAAAAAGGTAAATAATTCATTATTAACATTATCTACTTCATTAATTAACAAATGTTTTAAACCTAAAAATGAATATTTAATAAATAATAAAAATTATCCATTGATACATAATAAATTGTTTTCAATGAAATATAATAACGAAATCGATAATAAAATAGAAATTGATAATAATTTAATTGATTTATTAATAAAATTATTACAGAAAAAGAATTCATTTCAATATTATGTTATAAATATATTATCATATTGTAAATTAAATGTCGAACAAAACGAAAAATTAAAAAATTTGATTCTAAATGACGAAATTTATAAATATATAATTCCATCAATTAGATGTATTGAACAAAATGATATTAAATCAAATGATATAATTTACTTCTTTTCGATTTTGCCGCCTTCGCAATTTAGAGCATTTTATCGATCGTTATTCATCGAATTTGCGCCAATTATAAAACAAAATTTAATCGACGAAATAATTTGCGTTTCTCCTCTTGTTAATCCTTTGTTTTCTTATGGTGTGATTAATGTGTATAATGAAAATGATTTATATTCAAACGTGATAATGAAAAAATATCCTGAGAACTTAAATGAGATGTTTAACATGAGAAATAATGAAATTTTAATGTTTTATAATATTTTATGTAATGATCAAAAGTTTAATAAAATTGATGAGATTTCGAATTTGTTGTTTAAATTGGCAATTTCAAATAACACAAATGTGAATTTTGCACAAAGTGTTTATTTGTTATTGAAGAAAAATAATTTCAAATTCGAAGAAATGTTATTAACTGATGAAGTTATTAATAATTCGAATTTTTTGATATTTTGTTATTATTGTAAATTAGTTGCAAATGAAAATTCGTCGTTTAAAGAAATGGTTTGTGATAAGTTAAATGATGAAAATAGAAAAAAGTTCATACAAAAGGTTGAAAATTTCGATGACTTGCTCAAATATTGTAGTAACCAATAGATGTAAATGATATTTTTAGTAAACATTTTCATTAAATATTTTTTGTATCAGAAGTCTAAATTCAAATTATATAAAAATGAATTTTATCAATGAGACTCTTAACTAAAATTTGTTTTGAACTTATTATTGATTATGCTATTATAGAATTAATAATATCTTTGCGATTTGCAATATGAAAACATATTTTGTTCGAACTTCTCATATATTATTTTTATTTTCACCAATGTTTTGACATTAAAATATACTCAGAGTCAAAGAATATTCTTTTACATTAATTTTTATTAATCTTCAGCATATGCAATAAATAATCAGAACTCAACTAATATAATACTCATTAAAATATTTTGAAAAAAAAACATTAAATATTCTTGTTTAGGCATCTGTTATAAGGTCTGCTATCTAGCGATATATTTTGAATAGTTCAAACTTTTTTATGAATTTGTGAAGGATTTGGATGGAAAGCATTTAAAAAACCGTCATAACCACCAAAGCGCATAGAATCCCCGATAAAATTTGATAAGGCATTTTATCGGGCGCATGAAGTTAGAAATTGATTTCACTTCTTATTGTCTCAAGCAGGCTCTATTCTCTTTACTCCCAAACGAATTGGTCCCCTTACCATTCCCAATCATTTCATGCGTTCTGCTACTTGGGAAGGTTTAGCAAATCCAGATGGCACAGCCACCAAGAGATTTTTTGATTGTTTTGAAGATCTTTCTAAAGGCGGTATTGGACTTATAGTTACCAGTGGTTTTTCAGTCACGAACAAAGCCTTTGCTGTACCAAAACAAGGTGCCATGTTCACTAAAAAACATTCAGATGATTGGAAGCCAGTTATCGAACGTATTCATAAAAACGGCACCAAATTTGTCATTCAAATTGTCCATGGCGGTCCAGGTTCCATTGATCCTACAATGAAAGATCATGTACCATATGTACCCACAGCCCTTACACCTGATCAACATGAACTTACAATCCCCGAAGTAGAAAGTATTGTTGACGAATATGCAAATTCAGCATATCTTTCATATCTTGCAGGTGCTGATGGAATCCAAGTTCATGCCGCGCACTACGAACTTCTTTCATTCTTCCTCTCTCCAGCTAAGAATCATCGTACTGATAAATATGGCCAAAATCGTGCACGTATTATTGATGAAATTGTTACTGCGATTCGTGCCAAAGTTCCTGAATCATTTTCTATCTCAGTGAAACTTAATGTTAATGACTTTATACCAAATGGTGTTACACCTAATATTGCATCTAAATACATTGCAACGCTCAAGAACAAAGTCGACTTCTTCGAACTTTCATGTGGAATGGAAGCGAGATACTTCATGATGTCTGACTACAATGAGAAGTGCGCTGTACGCGGTGTTAAAAAGAACAAAAGAGAAGAGATGAAGAACATCATCAAGAAGGCTTACGAAGGTGTACCGTTCAGAAGGATGTACAACTTGGAGGCATATAGGCAATTGAAGAAGGATCATCCGGAAGTGCACTACGCTTTAGTAGGTGGAAATAGAATATTCAGCGAAATGGAAAATTTGGTCAAAAACGAAGGCGTAGACTTGATATCAATGTCAAGGCCATTCATATGTAACCCACACATCATCAACGATTTCAAGGATGGAAAGTTGGATAGGGCCGACTGCATCAACTGCGGATCTTGCTTGTTCAATGGTGACAACGGCGTATACTGCCACATGCCACGAGTTTAAGTAAAACAAAAACTCATTCATTCGTATGACTTTTGTTTTGTTTTATACATAAGTTGTAATGAAATAAAATGCGTTTCTTTGGTTGTTATCATCAAATTTAATGTTATGTTAAATTGGTATTAGGGGAATATCAAAAAAAATTATACAAAATCTATTTAACATTTCTGAATTTAAATAATATTAATAATTTGATTCTGATGGAAGTATACTTCCGAAGTATAGTTGAATATTCTATTTTTATCTTCTTCATTAGAAAAAGTTATTTCAGAAGATTCTAGTGATGATTATTTTACTGACGAAGTTTCTACTGATGATGATATTTCGGATGAAGTTTCAGGAAATAAAATCTTGGAGAATCAGTCACGCATTGGATATTGCCTAGAGGATAATTGATCACTTTTTAATATTCAACTGTTTCTCCATATTGATAAAAATATTTTGGACTCAAAATTTTCCGTCCAATTCCATCTTTATGTTTTCTAATGTATACCCATTATTTGACTCTTTAACTTTTAATGCACGCAGAAAAACTTCAACACTTGTATACAATTTGTTTGGACTAAATGGGATTTCCTTCATCAACACCATTTATAGAAGCATATAATTTAATTTGTTAACTTAATTGCTTTAACAGTTGTTTAAAAGCACCTTCAATTATTTTTGTAAAAACAGAACCTTTCCATGATTTAGAAAATTGAACAAAATCTCTATCAGTGACAACTTTAAAGTTACTGTTTAATTTTATGGAATTTATATTTGAACTTTCATCAAAATCGATTTCGAAGTCATTAATTTTATCAGTATCGTTATAAGTAATTAATTACATATTATTTCTTAATTTTATATATGTTATACAATTTGCTTCTTCTTTAACTATACACTTTCTTACAAAAGTATAATCCTTTAATATATTATCACTTAAAGTATAGAAATAATCTCCATCAGAATCTTTAGAAAGATTAATAATTCCATCAATAACAGAAATAGTTAATGATTCTTCTATCTGGTTCACATTATTTTCGATTACATATCCATCTTGAGTATAAACAGTATATTTATTTCTATAACAATCTTACTCATCTATATTATAAGACGAATGAATACCCTATTTAGTTATTGTATTTCATGAAATTCAATGCGTCTTTCTAAAATAGATATTCTTTTGATATATCTGCTGCCGCCGATTTATAATGATATAATATCAAAATGTTAAAAAAAAAACTCCAGTTTCATGTTTTTTTTTTAAGTTTATTAGTGGTGTAATCTTTCGTGTTAATTAAAATTAGTGTTTTGATAATAATTCATTTTTTACATTCAAACATGTGATAATTCAAATTTATTTCAATTATTGCTATAGGTTACACCGCTAATGATTGACAAACTTTAAACAAAAATAAAATAATAAATAAACATCATTATATTCAATGAAACAAGTTTTTGATTAGAAAATCTTGATATCAATTCCGAGTATTTAGTGACCGTAATTCCCTTCTTATTTTTTGTAAGCGAATACAATTTGAGAATCCTATTTTACAGTTAAATACAATAGGCTGTTAAATTTAAGCCATGACGAGTTCATAGAAAACCATTTCAACAAAAAATGTTATGATACAATTTTGGTATGAACGCACAAATATCGAATGACTATTCAATTGAAACTTCTTCATAAAAAGTTGGTTGTTTTTTGTCGTTTTCCCTTAAATACATTCAAATGTCAATTCTACACTTGTGAGCAAGTAAATGAAATCTTCTCATGTCACCTAATGTTACATGTGGCTTTCATAACATCCATAATAAATTCGAAGAAAACTCACAACGTATCACATTGAACAACAGTTGTTACACACATTTCTGATTAAAAATTTGAGGATATTTGTTAAAGCTAAATCTATGACCAATATTATAAAGGCATATATCAAAACAATGAAATGTGATGTCCATTCCCAATTGATGATAACATTTATTCACATTGGCACTTTCATCCTCCTCGTAAATATCAACAACAATGTTTTTATTCAAAATAATTATTATTTAAATTCTCTCACTGAGAATAAAACAAGCATATGCATAACAAAAGCATTCATTACATGCCAAGTAACAAGAGAGAACTCATAAAGAGTAAAATATATTTACAAAAAATTCAAACAGCAAACAACATAAATCATTTACTGCAATGCGCTTCACTCAAAAATTCTATAAATAACAATATAATAGGTTTTAAGCATTTTGTTTCTTCAAATTTAATAATTTCGTATTTTTATTCCAAAATAACTGCAATCTTTCATATCTCGCATAATATATATCATTTTAATGAAAGTTTTCCATGTAATTTATCAATGAATTGCAGCAATAATATTCTTGAAAATCTACCAAAGATATTTAATGCATTAATTACTTCTATATATCCAAATATAACTTTGTTCGTATTCATATTTTTTGTTTTTACTTTCTTTTTCGAAATTTATTTTAATCAGAAAAGCATTCATCAAAAAAACGAAGTTATTCCGATTTTAATGATTATATTTTTTGTTAACACAAAGCAATCATATGACGAAGAGACAAAAACACTCACAATATCTGATTCCATTGATTATTCAAAAGATTATATGAATGATACAGAACGTGTTATAATTATTGATGTTGGCGAGATTGAAAATAATGCATTCAGAGAATGGCCTTTATTAACAACAGTAATAATTGGAGAAACAGTTGGAAATATCGGTAGTGGAGCATTTGCATCATGTACAAAGTTAGAATATGTCCAATTTCCAGATAAATTAATGAGTGGAATTGGAGGTGGTGCATTTGCAGAATGTATTTCATAAAATAATATTACAATTCATTGTAATATCATTAGTGATAATGCATTTTGTCAATGTATAGTACTTGAAACGATAACATTATATGAAGGCGTCCGAAGTATTGGCTCAGATGCATTTAGAGAATGTACAAATCTTGTGAATATTTATATACCAAGTTCAGTTACTTCAATTGGGAATGCATTTTTAGAATGTACGAAACTTCAATTTATTAATGTCTCAGAAGAAAATTTTAAATATTCGAATTATGAAAATGTTGGGGTTTTATATGATAAAGAAATTACATATATTATTAGTTATCCGAATATGAAAAGTAAAACATTTACAATTCCAAATTCAGTCATTTCTATTATGAATTATTCTTTTGCTTATTGTAATAATTTAGAAAGAATTTTTATTGATGAAAATGTTCAATATATTAATTCATGTGCATTTTTTAATTGTACATCACTTCAATGTATTTATTTTAATGGCGAAATTTCACCAGAAATACAAAATGATGCATTTGTTAATATAAATACAACAACAGTTATGACAATAGAAACATATCAAAATGAAACATTTGGAAATATGAATATTACTAAGGGAACAACACTTGACGAATGTCTCCCGCCAACACTCACATTCACTAACTCAAATACATTTACAAAATCAAAAAATAATTTTGATTCAAATACTTATGTTAATACATTATCGATGAATTTTTCTTTGGTTAATACTTATACTTTAACTTATTCTTTATCGTTTATAAAAACTTTATCAAATTATTACACATTCATAAAATCTTATTCAGTTACTTTCATTGAATCTGAAACTAAATATATTTATAGCGATTTCATATATTATAATTATACAATTATATATTATCCAGAATATTTTACGTATTATTCAAATTTCTTTTATATTTCTTATATCGAAGATGTAATAATGAACAATGATGATAATAATACATTAATTATCATTATAATTGTTATTGTAATTGTAATAATTATTGTATTTATAATGATAATAATAATTTTTATGATTAAATATCAAAATAAGAAGCGAAAACAAAATGAAGAAGAAATGAATGTTTCAGATGAAAATAATAATAAAATCAATGAAATCGATAATACATTTTCAGTTGGTATTAATAATTCAAATATTGAAGAAGATCCATTTGCAGACGATTTCAAAGAAGAAAAATTTATCAGTCAGATATAAATAAACATATTTTAAGAACAAAATATTTTAATTTGTTTATTAATTTAATAAATACGAACATTTTTGTCATTTAGCAAATTTTATGTTTCTTCTATTATATGATTATTATAGTAAATCCAATTTATCCAAATCATAAACACTAAAAGTAAATGATAAATTATATTAATAAAAAATTGGAAATTTAGAGATATTATGGTAAAAATGCATTATTTTTTCAAAAATCAAAAGAAAGATATTTCAATTTCAAATAAGTGTTTGTCTTGAGTAGTTCTGCTTTTATCTGTGATAAATTAAGTTTGAACAAAAAGTAAATTATTATGAAAATAACAAATATATCGTTAATTCATTGTATATAATTAACGATTTTTTAACATATTTATGAAGTTTAAAATCATTATGTAAAAGTTTATCATAATTTTCTTGTTGTTTTCCTAAAATGATGAGCGTTCATCAATCAAACAATGTATAAAATAAAAATTTTTTTTTTAATATAGACCATAGTCAGCTGGATGTATGAAAGCTTACAATTTTACTTGAAAAATGAAAGAAAAAAGTTGTATGCATCCACCGCCACTTCAAGGAACTTTTAGATACGATTTAAAATAAAGTAATTATAAAATGAAGAAAATTGAAAATAATCATCCTTAAGATTTCAAGAACTACCATTTATAAAATATAATATATATTAAAACATTTAAAAATAATATTTGAAAGTTTCACAAGGAACTTTGTTGTGACAGCCCTGCCAACGAATTGTCTGATAAGGAAAGTGACAGTTGATTAAAACAATAATAATCATTCACAACTTGATATTTCGGAGAACAAAACAGAAATTTTATTGAACAAATTTATTTTTTGATGGCATTAAACCATTAAAATCATTTTAAAAAATAATATTTTTGATTAAATATTTTTGATTAAATATTTTTTATTTATTTTTTATTTTTTATTTTCTCGTGTTGTTTTACATGGACCTGTCCATTCAGTTTCAAAGAATAAGAATTCTTTATTATCATCAATTTCTTCATTCCGATTAACAATTGTTGGTGGAACTTTATCTGCCAACCAAAGTGATGTTTTCCCAATTTTATGGAATGGGATATTAGACATAATTTTTGGGAACTTATCCATCATCGTAGTAATATTAACATCTGTAATTTGTGCCAATTCATTAAATCCTTGAACAATTATCGCTGCCACAAAGTATGCTAACCACGTTTGCGGACATGGCGAACAATTTAATTGTAACCAAACTGACCAAATGTCACTAAATGATCGTTTAAATAATAAAACAAAATCGGAATAACACCATAAAAGTTCTTTAAGTGAATTACGTCGCATCCAAATAGCTGCAAGTGGTGATACTTTACAAATAATTTGAAAAATAGTTTCTGCTTGTTTTTTACATTGTTCTGTAACATTAGCTAATAATTTTAAATGATCAATATTATGTAACATAGCATCAAAACACCAAAAAATTGATGGATAATATTCTTCATATTCAATACGTTCATTATTTTTCATTAATTGGATATCCTTTTTCATCCCAACGTGGTAAAAAATGCTAATAATATTGGAACAAATAAATCATTCATACCTTGAAGATATCCAATCGGTGGATTAAATATACAATATGTACGTAATAGTTGTGTAACCATTTTAAGTCCTTCTGCATCATTATCTTTAAATGCTAATAATTGGCGATCGGTACGACTAACATCATGTTTAATAACTCGAAATGCAGATGAAATTCGTTTATTATTATTAATTTGATCGGGTGTAAGTTTTTCAACTTGATTAACTAATTGTTTATATTCTTTACTTAATTCTTTATCAAGTTTTTCTCGTTCAATAGTAGTACTATTAGATGGATAAACTCCAAATGCAAATGGTAATGCTTTATTTAATATTTCAGTATCAATACCTGCATGAAATAAACGTAATTTAAATTCTTCAAAATTTTTAATTCGTCCTTCTTCATCAAATAAATTACCCCATTCTTCACTCGTAATTTTTTGATATTCTTGCCCAATATGATCTGAATATTCATCAATTTCTTCTAAAATTCGTTTATGATTAGCTCGTGCTGCTTCAGCTAATGGAAATTGTGGATCTCGTGGTAATGTATCACTATTATCTAAATGAATAATTAACGTTAAAAAGAAACTATGTAAACAATCCCAAAAATTTTTTTAAGATCTTCTGGAAAAATTTTTTGTAGAAGGTTCTGATGAAGTATCAAAACCCTAATTGAATATGTGGTGGTGTATATGGATAAACTCCTCGATGACATCGTTTATAAAATTGTAATGAATATGATTTATCTGCTGATGGAACTGCAATACCATTAATTAAAAGTTGTTCAACTAACTCTGTAACTGAGATAAATTCCATCGGTTCATATGAAAATCGTCGTTCTTCACCTTCATTATATCCATAAATTGTTAATGAAAAATCTTCATGAAGTTGTAAAAGTTTAATATGAACACACTCTTGTTTAAAACTTTTGTTAAATTCCCATGATTCTTCTGATTCTGTATTTTGTGTTTGTTGCATAACTGCTAAATGATGCATAGGTGAACCACTAATGGGTGTCCAACTAATCATAAAAATTTCATCAAAACGTGATAAAACTAACGTACCATTAGATCCTCCTGTTTGTCCATTGGTTTTATCAATGGTTGGTTCAATAGTACAAAGTTGAAATCGCCTTGCTCCACCTGCAAAAGTCATCTAAAATTTGATTATAACGGTTGAATCGCTTCAAATCTCAACCGAAAACGATAAATGACCAACCGTCCGAATGATGATTTTTCGTTTTTCGATAACTCGTTCGTATTATGATCAAACTGGACGTATATATCTAAACAAAGGTTAGCAAGTAAATAAATTTTTAATTTTTTAGTAAACTTATAGAAAAATAAATTTATACTTTAAACATCATTTTGTCCTTTCATATTATGTTTAAAAATGTATATACAGCAAAATATATTCAAATATTAATCAAAGCATTATCCAAAAATCTATGATTTAGATAAATAAAAACAAACTTTTATTGTACCGGATTTAGGTTTGATTCCGAATAAATTTGATCTGTATATGTTATATGAATTAACTCATTATCATATTGCACATTTACAGATGCATTAATATCCTTTTCGCAATACTTTGTACGCAAGTCATCTTTTGTTGACGCATTTTTTATACATTTTATTTGGACAAAATCGGATTGTACCCAATAGATAAGGTTCAAAAGGAAATCAAATGAAAACAACAATGAAATCAAATAATCAATTCGTATATATTTTTGTTAAGTAATTCAAAAGTTTTATCATTTCCATTCATTAAAATCATTGGTTCATATTCCGCATCAACATTAGTAACAATTTTATAAGTTGTTTGTCCTATGCGATGATTAACAGTGAATTATAATTAAACATAACTTGTTGATTCAATTGAAAAGCATGTAAAAATCGGAACATTGGACGGATGTTGAATGTCTGAACCTTCTTCTTACCACGTCAGTTATTCCAATTCATAAGTTTTCACATTTGCACCTTTAACTAAAAATGCTGGCAGTGCCATTCTTACTTTAGTTATAGCATGTTGGAGCTGTTCAAGTGTGACAGCTTTAGGACGAATTAAAAAATTGGTTGGTAAATATGGCGACTTGTATGAGTCAGCAAATGGATAACGAAGAAAAAGCTTAAACAGAAAAATCATGATATATATACAGAAAAAAGTAAAAAACATTGTAGAGCCTAATGTTAAATAACAAATTAATTGTGATATCACAATGTTGTCGCGCTTAAATAAAATAGAGATACAAGGGAAAAGGAAAAGAGAATGTACATTCGAGAAAAAGGAAAGTTTTTGAGGATTTGCTGCTTATGATAACAATAATAAAGTATAAAAAATATATATGGAATAACAAAAATGGACCCAGTGATAAAAATCATTCCTACATTGCTTCCAGTGTTATGACACTAAACTGAAAATTGTGTCGGATAACATATTGAATGATTTGATGAAACAGACCCATTATGAAATCTATCTACAGAATTGGGCAAAGACCATTACACATGACATCACCACAAAGAAATTTAGACCCCACATGATTTTCAAGAGGAGACAAAGGAAACATATATTTTGAACTGGTTGTTTCCTTTGGCTTTAAATAAGCTGTTGTTTTCATGAGCCTTTTTCCAAATATGTTTTATATTTAAAATAATGTTAATTAATGATAACACTTACCTTAGCTTAAACTTTTTTAATAATTTTTTCTAATAAAAAAAATTTTGTTGAAGAAATTAGAAAAAACTATTTACCAAAATATTACTAAGTCTTTCATCAATAGCTGTGTTATTGATAATATTTAAAATTCCCGCTCTAATTTAGACAGATTGAGCAAATTGTTAACATCGTCATATCAGAAAAGAGTAATGAAATTCGTAATTTTATTATGTTAACCTTTGTGGTTAGGTTTTAGAAAAATGTGATATACATACTAAATTGGAAAACAGGAGGAACATCCGATTGTGACAGATAATAACTGCCGTTAGCAATTTTTCCACCGATAGCCAAACCAAACAAGATGACTTTTGCAGGTGGAGCAAGGCGATTTCAACTTTGTACTATTGAACCAACCATTGATAAAACCAATGGACAAACAGGAGGATCTAATGGTACGTTAGTTTTATCACGTTTTGATGAAATTTTTATGATTAGTTGGACACCCATTAGTGGTTCACCTATGCATCATGTAGCAGTTATGCAAAAAAAAAAAAATACAGAATCAGAAGAATCATGGGAATTTAACAAAAGTTTTAAACAAGAGTGTGTTCATGATTAAACTTTTACAACTTCATGAAGATTTTTCATTAACAATTTATGGATATAATGAAGGTGAAGAACGACGATTTTCATATGAACCGATGGAATTTATCTCAGTTACAGAGTTAGTTGAACAACTTTTAATTAATGGTATTGCAGTTCCATCAGCAGATAAATCATATTCATTACAATTTTATAAACGATGTCATCGAGGAGTTTATCCATATACACCACCACATATTCAATTAGGTTTTGATACTTCATCAGAACCTTCTACAAAAAATTTTCCAGAAGATCTTAAAAAATTTTGGGATTGTTTACATAGTTTCTTTTTAACGTTAATTATTCATTTAGATAATAGTGATACATTACCACGAGATCCACAATTTCCATTAGCTGAAGCAGCACGAGCTAATCATAAACGAATTTTAGAAGAAATTGATGAATATTCAGATCATATTGGGCAAGAATATCAAAAAATTACGAGTGAAGAATGGGGTAATTTATTTGATGAAGAAGGACGAATTAAAAATTTTGAAGAATTTAAATTACGTTTATTTCATGCAGGTATTGATACTGAAATATTAAATAAAAGCATTACCATTTGCATTTGGAGTTTATCCATCTAATAGTACTACTATTGAACGAGAAAAAACTTGATAAAGAATTAAGTAAAGAATATAAACAATTAGTTAATCAAGTTGAAAAACTTACACCCGATCAAATTAATAATAATAAACGAATTTCATCTGCATTTCGAGTTATTAAACATGATGTTAGTCGTACCGATCGCCAATTATTAGCATTTAAAGATAATGATGCAGAAGGACTTAAAATGGTTACACAACTATTACGTACATATTGTATATTTAATCCACCGATTGGATATCTTCAAGGTATGAATGATTTATTTGTTCCAATATTATTAGCATTTTTACCACGTTGGGATGAAAAAGGATATCCAATTAATGAAAATAATGAACGTATTGAATATGAAGAATATTATCCATCAATTTTTTGGTGTTTTGATGCTATGTTACATAATATTGATCATTTAAAATTATTAGCTAATGTTACAGAACAATGTAAAAAACAAGCAGAAACTATTTTTCAAATTATTTGTAAAGTATCACCACTTGCAGCTATTTGGATGCGACGTAATTCACTTAAAGAACTTTTATGGTGTTATTCCGATTTTGTTTTATTATTTAAACGATCATTTAGTGACATTTGGTCAGTTTGGTTACAATTAAATTGTTCGCCATGTCCGCAAACGTGGTTAGCATACTTTGTGGCAGCGATAATTGTTCAAGGATTTAATGAATTGGCACAAATTACAGATGTTAATATTACTACGATGATGGATAAGTTCCCAAAAAATTATGTCTAATATCCCATTCCATAAAATTGGGAAAACATCACTTTGGTTGGCAGATAAAGTTCCACCAACAATTGTTAATCGGAATGAAGAAATTGATGATAATAAAGAATTCTTATTCTTTGAAACTGAATGGACAGGTCCATGTAAAACAACACGAGAAAATAAAAAATAAAAAATAAATAAAAAATATTTAATCAAAAATATTTAATCAAAAATATTATTTTTTAAAATGATTTTAATGGTTTAATGCCATCAAAAAATAAATTTGTTCAATAAAATTTCTGTTTTGTTCTCCGAAATATCAAGTTGTGAATGATTATTATTGTTTTAATCAACTGTCACTTTCCTTATCAGACAATTCGTTGGCAGGGCTGTCACAACAAAGTTCCTTGTGAAACTTTACGTCCATTAAAAAAACAGTGAACAATAAATCAAGAAAAACAATCAAAAATTTGATATTTTGTTTAATGACAGTTTAGAATCTGTTTTTCATTCTGAAAATTTTGGCGTTTGAAGTGAGAAACATTTAACAGCACTTGTTGCCCTCTTCTGGTCTAGTAACTGGCGTTTGGGTTTGAATAACGATATCTTGGGTAAAATCTAATTGAGCAATTTTACCAAAGATTTCATTAATGCCATCACCTGTCACTGCAGACGTTTCACCGTATATAGTTGCGCCGAGTTGATTGGCAATTTCTTTTCCTTGTTGAAATGATATGCATCTTTCTTTTTCTAAATCATTCTTATTTCCTATAACAACTAATTTAATATTGGGCGGGGCTTTATCTGCAATTTCAGCTGACCAATCTTCCAGAGCTTCCAGAGTTGATTTTGATGTTATATCATAAACTAGAACTGCAACATCTGCTGATCGGTAGTACATAGGAGAAAGTGCTCTGAACTTTTCTTGGCCAGCTGTGTCCCATAGTTGAAGGCGAACTGATCCATTTGGTGTCTGGATAACTTTTGTAAGAAGAGCTGCGCCGACTGTCGCTGGTAAATTCTTATCAAATGTACCCTGAACGTATTTGCTAAGTATACAACTTTTCCCTACTTTTGTATCTCCTACAATGACGACCTTCACCTGGGTCATTTTAGTCATTGGCAAAACGATGAATTATTTTTGGAGACCGTTTTATCCAATTTCGTCACTTTTATATTCAAAACTTTCCCGATAATTCAAAAAATCCAAAAATTACATTTTCCCAATAGTTAATTACTTTTGGATTAAATTTCTTTTCGCTAATTTATTAGCTTTTTACAGCTTCTGTATTTAACAAAGTAAAAAAAATTGTTCAGAAAAAATTATTAATCAATATTTGTTTCATTATTATTTTTTTGATTTAAATTTTTTAAATACAATTTCTTTTAGCTAGGGAAGAAGCTTTCATGCAAAGTTATCAAGTTTTACCAATTAATGGTTTTCAAAATTGGTTAAATACTCAATTTGTTTAATGTAATTTTAACTGTTGTTTGTTTGTTTTTAATATGTATTTAAAGAAAATATTGTCTATAGCTTTCGAAACCTAATTGGTTTTCAGTAAAGCTATTATTCATGAAATTGAAATTTAATTTTATTTATTATATAATAGGAAAAGTTTTGTAAAATTATTGTTTTTAAAAGCCTTTATTAAAACCAAAGCCAAATCCATAGTTCATTGGATTTACCTTGCGAACTTCATTAAGTTTATCTTCATTGTATTTAATTCCCTTTTGTCTTTTAAGAAGTTTAACCACATCATTTTTATTATATTCGGAAGCCCTTAATATTGCAGTCATTTCTTGATTGTCTTGTGCGTTAATATCAATTCCTTTTTGTTTTAGAAGAATTTTAACAACATCTTTTTTTCCAATTTTAGATGCTTTGATAAGTGCTGTTTGAAATCATTTAAATAATTACCAAATAATATATTAAAACAGAAAATTATTAATATAAATTTTAAATTTAATAAAAAAATATCTTTAGCATTTACATCAATATCTTTTTGTTGAAGGAGTAATTGTAATATTTCGATACGTAGTTTTTTAACATCACTTGAAAATATAATCATTCTGAATTTATCATCTTGAAATGCATACATTAGTGCTGTTTCAAATATTTTTAATGATTTCCATATAATATTTTAAATCATTAAATTATTAAAATATACATTAAACAAAATAAATTTACATCTTTAGCATTAATATCAATTCCTTCTTGTTTAAGAAGTAATGTTACTATTTCTTTTTTACAAAATGTTGCATACATTAAAACTGTTTTAAATTATTTGTATAAATTCCATATTTTATAAATAAAATTCAAATTAATAAAAATATATTTAAATAAAATAAAAAAATATCTTGTGCATTGATATCAATTCCTTCTTGTTCAAGAAGTAATTTGACCATTTCCGTTTTGCCATATTCACATGCTAAAATAAGTGCTGTTTTAAATCATTTGAATGAAAACCATATTTTATGAAGAAATTTTAAATTATTTATAAAATCATTATGTGAATTCAAGAAATATCTTTTTCATTTAAATCAATTTTCGCATTTTCAAGAAGTAACTTAACTATTTCCGTATAACCATTTCTTGATGCATACATAAATGGTGTTTCATATATTAGTTAAAATATCCAAATATTAATATGAAATATCAAATTATTGATATAAACATTATCTTTAGCATATATATCAAATTTATTACTTTCAAGAAATTCCTTAAAGATTTCAATTTTTTCATTTGTAGCTCCCATTCCATAATAAAGAGCTGTATGAATTAATTTTTATATATTCCAAAAAATATTTTCAATTATTATAACAATGAAATAAACATTAATTAAAAACAATAAAAATCTTTAATGTTGACATCAATTCCTTTATTTTTAAGAAGCAATTTAACAATTTCTTTTTTATTAAATTCAGTCTTATTAATTTTAATATGAGATAAAGCATCCATTAGTATTGTTTGAAAAAATTAAAGCAATTTCCAAATATTATATTGAAATTGAATATTTGTTAAATAGACTTTAAATAAATAAAATAAGCGTTTTTATCATTTAGATTTATTCCTTTTTGCTCAAGAAGTAATTTAAATACGTTGATTTGATTTGTTGATAAAGATACTGATATAGCTGTTTGAATTATAATGAAAAAACATGAAATATTTTAAGGAAATATTATATTATCTAAAAAAATTAATTATAAAATAAATAAATATCCACAGCATTAATATCGATTCCTTTATTAATAAGTAATTTAACAAGTTCGATACCTTTTGTTACTGCAAAGATTAAAGCTGTTCTATACAATATTAAAAAATCCCAAATATTATATTGATATTAGATAACACTAAAATAAACACCTTATATATTAAATAAACTTCTTTAGCATTGATATCGATACCTTTTTGTTCAAGAAGCAATTTAACTATTTCTATATTATTATTTTCAGATGATCTTATAAGTGCTGTGTAATATATTTTGAATAAATTCCAAATATTATTTTGAAATATTAAATTATTAAAATAAATTTTAAATAAAACAATTAAATATCTTTAGCATTAATATCAATTCCTTCTTGTTCAAGAAGTAATTGAACTATTTCTATATCACCTTTTTGAGATGCTATCATAAGTGCTGTTTGAAATATTTAAAATAATTTCCAAATATTATTTTGAAATATAAAATTATTAAAATAAATCTCATATAAAATAAATATATATCTTTCTCATTAATATCAATCACATTTTGTTTTAGAATATATTCAACAAGTTCTATATTTTTGGAAATGACGGAATTTATTAAAGATTCTTTCGGGAATTCTTTTCCTTTTATAGCATACTTTAATATATATAAATTTCCACATGTGATTATTGCTGAGATAACTTTATTATTAATTTTAAGTCCTTTTTCAATCAAAAATGAGAAAATTTCATAATTATCAGATTGAATACATATTATACATAAATCATTTAAGTTATTTTCATTTATCTCTTCTGGATTTTTATCATATAGATAATGAAAGATATCATTTCGAGTGAATTCTATTGCTACTTCAAATAATTCTTTAATTTTTATGATATTTTTTTCACAAAGATGAACCATTTCTATATTTCCTCCTGCAACTGCATATTTCCCTACATCTGTTAAATTACTACCATTTAACATTAAAAATTTGAAACATTTGATTGATCCATAAAATGCACTATAATTAATTAATGAAGTATTTCCATCATTAACAATTCCTTTCTCATATACATATTGTTTGATATTTTGATTATAATCAAAGTTTGGTTGTGATGCAATTTCTTGGAGCTTTTCCACATCATCATTTTGAATTATAATAGATATATCTGATGGGATTTCTATAAAGTTTCGATTATTATTTGAATATTTTTTGTTAATATATCTTTTTGCTTCTTCAAAGTTTTTCTCCTTAAGAATTTTAAATAAATTCATATCATATCCATGAATAAAAAAATCCATTTTTATTAATCCGGCTTCTTTAAGTTCTGCAAGAAGATAATTTGATTCTCCAGTATATATATTTTTGGTCTTTAAATATTGCTCAAAAATATTAAAAATTTGTGGATTTTTATTTAAAATATGTTCCTCTTTTGTTTCAAGTGCTTTTAAATAATTAATATATATCATTGTATCCTTGATTTGGGACACAAAAGATGAGTAAATGCAATGACATATGATATAATTAAATGATATCGGGGTTGATTGATCAAAGTATTGCATTGTTGTTTGGACTGATGATTCAATATTTTCATTTTCTAGATTAAATATGATTTGGTGAATTGATTGTATATAATTAATTTCAGATTGTTCTTGGTTTGTTCCCATTGTCTGAGGAAAAGTGAAAATTAATTATAATTTAGTCAAAGGGTGCCCCAAAATAACAATTAAAATGTGTGATTAACCTATCAATCGAAAGGATTAATTTTTATTTAAATGCAAAATTTATAATCAGCATAATAAATGTTATGATATAAGTTTTATAAAGAAATATTTGATATTAACCATTCGGATAAAATTTTATTTTTTTCTTTTCAATTATCTTATATTTAATTTTTATTTTGAAATCAACAATTAAAGCATACTTAATAACAATTTCTACAGTTTTGATATCAATTTTTTTTGGTAGACAAGAAATAAAACAAGTTAGAAACTTTTCACCGAAAATTTAACAAACAGCTTTTTGAATTTTTTATGTTCATGTAAACTATATAATACTTTTGAAAATTTTCTGTCACCAAATAAATTGGCTGAGGATCAAGTTTTTGATAGAACGTAAGTGTTAAACAAAAGTTTACGTAACGTGCGTTCAATGCTTTTTTGTAGCTTTCTGTTCCTCTTTTGGAGCAATGCTCGAAGTGAGGAAAGATGTTCGTTTGCAACACCGGGTCCTCTCCAAGATTCAATAATAAAAATCGGTACACCTTCATTATCAATTGCAAGAATTATAGGTTTTCCCACAGTTGACTCGATTGACTTATCAAATTTCAACTCTGATGATCTCATGCCATATTTGTATGGAAAAGCTGGTTTTGCAGTTGTACTTCTTGTACTTTTTGTATTAATGCTTCTATACTACATTATTCTGAATTGTGTATCATGTTGTTGCTGTAGGCCAAAAAACAGCAAAAAGCAAACATGTATGCAAGTTTTCTTTCTTTTAATTTCTGTTGTTTTACTAATTGTTTCTGCAATTTTAACATTTATAGCTGTTGTTTCCATCCTCAAAGGTCTTAACGAGTTTACTTCAGAGCCTACGCACATTTCGAATACCATTGAAACCGTTGCCAATGCCGCAAATTCAATTTCCGACAATAGTTTTAATCTCATAAATTATTCATTAGTACAAATTGACAAAAACTTAAGCACTCTTGTCAACATACTTATTCAAGCATCCACAGTTTCCAATGTGGCATCTGCCGTCAGTGATTATCTTGATACTTATACCAATTATTTCAAGTCAAACTCTCCCACAATTGAGCCAGATTACAAAGCAGTCCGCGGCTACTTCGAAAAAAAGCAAAGTATTTCTGATCTTAATTTTATTGATACAAGTTTAACCGTAACAGCACCAGGCATCAAAGAAATCACACGTAAACTCACTGACAATGCCGGGGACCTTACGAAGATCTCTAAAGAAGCGCAAACGACCATTACTGACAATATTCAATCAGCCCAAAATGAGATATCGAAATATGAAAAAAGTATTTCATCTGAAATAAATGGAATTTATGACATCAATTCGACGTTACAAGGCTATGTGAGCACATTTGTCCACTATATTCATATTGCTAAGCCATATATCTCATTAGTTTCAATTGTTGCCACCATTTTCATTATATTATTTTCGATCATATTTTTCATCTTTTTCTTTTGTAACAATTGTTTTTCACGATGTATAATGGGACGATTTTCATTAATTGGGATATTATTAGATATCTTTATTGTTATACCCGGTGCAATATTTGGGTTATTATTCTTTGTCTTAAATGATAATTGTCAATCATTAGATGTAACATTAGGTAACATTGCAGGTAATGCAACTGGAATTCCAAGTAATAATTTTACTTCAATGTTAGTATGCGAAGTCGAAAGACCAATTTTCGAAATGGGCCTTGAACGATTATTTGATTATCAATCAGTATTAAATGGACTTGATGAAGTTGTCATACAAATGACTGATGCCTTTGACTTAAGTACATTTTCACATACGTTACAACAATTACGTAATTTTAGTGAAGGTAATATTTGGAGTAAAGTTTTCACAAGTAATAACATTATATTTCAACATGAAGAAAACACTGATAAATTACGTATTAAATATAAAGATGATGAAGAAACACTTATACAACTTAATAATTTAGATAAATCGATTGATAAACATGATGAAGACTTAACTAAAACTGGTGAGAAAATGAAAGTTGTAACAAATTATGTCAATGATGTTATAGTTACTATTGATACAACCAAAAATAAAGTTGTTGGAATAGGTAATGAATTAATAGATAAGGCTAAAGTTATTGTCAATGATGGATTTAACTCTATCAAATGTACCGAATTTAAATGTATTTACTCACCAATAAAAAATGGTTTATGCGTACACTTCACTGACGGAATGGCTTATTGGTTAATGGGCGTGATATTCTTCGTAATAGGAGGAATATTAACACCAATCATTGGTTTGTGGAGAAGGAAATCAATGGGAAAGGTGCAGGTGTACAACGAAAATGATGACTACTATGAGGATAAGGAATTCGATAAGTTCGGCAATAATTACTGATTGTTATGTAAGTAAAAATTTTAAATGTTTTCCTTAATAAAATTTAAAATCATTAAAAAAAAATGTTAAAATTGTCATAGTTCGGATGTTCATTTGTGTGTTAAGAGTAATGTAAGCGAAAAAAATGTAACTCTCAAAAAATGAACATTATCCTTAATAAAAACAAGCCAATTTTTTTGATGCTACAGAGGTACATTAATAAATATAATTTTGTGTTTTATTTTTAAAAAATTTGAAATCTCAAATTTATTGATTTTTTTCGAAATTCTTAAAATATTGAAATATTTTTATCATAGTAGAATATTTTGGTTTCTTTTTTATCAAATAATGTTAAAGTTAAAATGTTGAATTTTTTTTTGTGACGAAAAGAAAGAAAAGGAAGCCGTTTATTCCATACATGATTGTACTGGTGCACCCCAAATTCGGCGGCCAAAATCTTTGGTAAATGTTAAATTTTAAAGCAAAGACAATAAATAAAAAAAAGAAAAAAACATTACACGAAGACATTGCATTAGCTGAGGAATCTATTGAGGAACAAGAACAATGTCATCATAAATGGGTGTTTCTAATTGATACTCTTACAAATTCTAAACAAAATGAGCAAGCATTATATGACTCTCTATGCAATATTAATATAGAATTCGATAAAGGACAAATACCAACATATGAATTTATAAATTCATTTGATTCAGATTTGATAACTTTTCTCTTTCAATTAATAATATTGAGAAGTATTCCTGTTAAAGTCAAGTCTATAGGTACTCTATCACGTTTAATTATTCACTATAAAGATTCTGTTCTGATGAAATTTCCACCAGAATATCTTCAAATTTTGCATCAAATCCTATCAAATCCACTGCTTCAAGGAGAAAGCCAATATATATTACTTTCTTATAATACATATCATTTTATATGGATGCTTTCAACCTTTCCCCAAATGCGCGAATTCATTCTTAATTCGCCAATTATTGAACTTTCATTAAATTATCTTAATTATTATTTACTTCGTATGAATGAAATTCAGTCACAAGATGATGTAGATACATTTATAAGAACAATTAAAGATCTTTTGACAATTTATACCAGTTATATACAAATTGGATTCAAAAAAGAAATTTTAAGTCAAAAAAGATTATTAACATTAATAAAACAACTTTATAAACTTAACGATGAAACAATTATAAATATTTCTTCACAAACACTTAAAAGAATTTTTTGGGAAAAGCCAAAAATTATCGAAGAAAAAATATTTAAATATGGAATAATTGATGAAATTTTGGATTCTCTTTATAACTATTGTAATTATCGATCACTTGATATAATAACGGAATTACTTTTATCCGAAATAACTGAATATAAAAGAATATTAATTAGTAAAATTGATTTACCATTCATTATTCAAATGTTATCTAATCCTAATATGGATGATAAAACATTTGAATCATTATTACTACTTTTAACATATTACATTGATGCTTTTGGTGCTTTGCCACCGAATTTTCCTGTTGATCATGTTTTAAATATCATAAAAATGACTTTCGATAATATCGAGAAATCAAATAGCATACATGAGCATTGCGCTTATTTGTTTTTGCATATTTTGGATGGGCTTGATCCTGCACAACTCGGAAATTTGTTCCCAAATCAGTTTTGGGATCTATTTATTGATATTTTGTTGTCTTCGCAAGAGATAACAATTGAAAAGGCAATTCAAACATTCAAATGTTTATTGAAAAAGTGCTCGTTCAATTATAGGGAAACATATTTCTTTGGTAATAGCGTTATTAACTTTTTAGATGAAGTTGGGTTTAATCCAAACTTTGTTGAAACAGTTGATCGTATAAAAGAGAATTATTATAAAGAACAATAATAAAGATATAACATATTTTATTAATTTGAGATAAATATAATTTATATGAATGTTATTAAAAAAAAATTTCATTAAAGAATTGTGGAAATGATAAAATAATAAATAATTTTATTTATATCGTGAATAGCTTCTAATAATTTATACAATTTCTTGAATAAAATTTTGGATATTTCTAAAAACTTCGTCAGGTTCTCGATTTCCATCAATTTTTGCAGCTTTCCCAAGTGAGTTGAAATGATCGAAAACTTGTTCTAATTCCTCATGAAGTGATTGGATCTCAAGTCGAATTTCATCATACTCACTTTTTTCTGCAAATTCAGGGTCTTGCTTTAAGAGGCTTTCAAAAAGAAATTCGGTTGGAACATCAAGAAATATAACAAATGTAATATCACAAACAATTTTTTCAAATTCTTCTGCTTGTTCAATGTTCATAGGAAATCCGCTAATGACGTAAGAGTTTTTGTTTTGAGAAATGATTTCTTCCTTTAATATATTTACATATGTTTCTTCAGATTCTTGATCTTCTGAATCATAATGAAGCAGCTCAGCTGCATCAATGTAGCCCATATTATATTCATTGACAATTTTTTCTGATTGTGTTCTTTTACCACTTCCTGGTTCGCCAATTAAAAAAATAATTGTTTTCCCATCAAATCTTTCTGTTTGTTCATTTATTTCTTTGTTAGCTTCTTCCATTTCTGAGTAATATTCTGGTAGTCCTATTGATGCAGGAATCTCTTCTCTATGAACATATTCTTCACCATCTTTTACGCGTCGTAATATAATTACTTTTTGCTTTGTAGGGATACGGGGTGTTCGTTCAACTGGTGTTTTTTTGCGCACCACTTTTATAACTCTTTTTGGTGGCATTTGTAAAATACGTTATTTTTCTTGTATTTCATTTCAGCAAGAACTTTTTTCTTTTTCTTATTTTCTCTAAAAGAATATTTAAGAATCAACAATTTGAAAGCCTTTATCCAATTTTATTTTACAAATTATGTGTATTTGAAATCACATTTAATAAAACATAGCGTTTATTCCGGTATTACTGCGGGAGATTGTGACGGTGAATGTGGCGGTGACGGTGGTGGCCTATTTGGTCGTTCTATTAAGAAAAATGTACTAAGCATCGATCGATCATATGGTATCAAAGATGACTTTTTTACCATTCTTCTCATCTGTTCATTCTTGGCGTCACTGATATCAATGATTGGCGCAGAGAGTTTTTCGATATCACCTGGTGTTAGTATGTTTGCTGCATCATACCAAGATGGATCAAAAATTTGTTCAAAATCATTGATAAAGAGCTCAAACGCTTTCATGGAGTTACCGCTAGCAATTGTGTCTGTCTGTGGGAAAATTGCTAGTGTAAAACAAACAGATAAATTATAAGAATTCATGTTATTAACCCCGGAGTTATCGGCAATTTTTTTAAGATAATGCATAACATAGGCAAGAGCATTTCGTCGGGTGAGAGGGGAGTGCTCAAGAAGGTTTTTAAGTCGAGAATATATTGTTGGATCTTCAGAAAACAATTGAATAGTAGAATTGACCTCATCAGAGATGTCTTTGCCAATAAGGGGATCGAAACTTGATAAATTTTGTAGGTATTTTTTAAGTGCGCAGGCGATAACATTATTATCCATGTCTTCAAATTGGGTCCAATCCGTAACAGGCGCCCTATCCATGAAAGTGCATATCCTATCAACTTCTGA
The DNA here is from genome assembly GCF_020186115.1 of Histomonas meleagridis. Classification (NCBI taxonomy): domain Eukaryota; phylum Parabasalia; order Tritrichomonadida; family Dientamoebidae; genus Histomonas; species Histomonas meleagridis. The sequence goes on from NW_027150897.1 coordinate 71,597, forward strand.
TTTTCGTCCACTTAACCGAAATATCCCTTCTTGTTGATCTGCATTTCTTTCTTCGAGTCTGTTAATCAAGTTTGTAATAATAAATGGAATTTTCCCTTTATAGTTATGTAATGGCATTGAAAAAAAGTGCGGACCAGGGCGAGAGTCGATTATGGACATCTTTCTTTCAGATTTAAATAAACGTTCTCAAAAGCGATTTTAACGTATTCTACAAACCATATTAATAAACGGTTCCTTATTGCCATGGGGTACCTCAAAGTGCCACTTTTTTAAAGCTCAAAATTTGTTGATTTACATAGTAACAAAATACAAAATTATTTAATTGTCTAATATATTTTAAATGTCTTTAAAAAATCAATTCAAAATATTATCAAGGAAAAATTACCTTGAATTTAATGTGGAATATGTGAAGAGATTCGAATCTCTTGGCCACATGTCACTTTTTTTAGTCAAATCTGACTAATGGGATCAAACCAAAGTGGCACTAAAAAGAAATACGCACAAAACCTTCAAATATTACAACACATTAAAAAGGTTATTTTTGATTTGAATGAAGATAACATTAATGAAACAGTTGAATTGTCTTTAAAATATTTTAATGAAGAATTTTCACATTCATCTAATTTTATTATTTGTAGTATTTTATATATGCATTTTAAGACAAAATGTTTACATCATAAAATATATATTAAATATTTACAAGAACTTGAAAAGAAAGAAAATGAAATTTTTAAAAAGAACAACAACGTAATAAAAATGTTTATAAAATATTTATTATATAAAAAAACGCAAGAATCATATTATCTTATAGAAAAAATGATCGAAAATAACTTTTTTGATTTCAGTATTTGTAAAAACATAAAAACTCCATATTTTATTCACCGTATGTCAGATTGTGAAATAAATAGATTAACTAACAAATACTTCGATTCCTCTATAAATGATAATTTAATATTAATGTGGAACAGTATCATTAAAAAATATATCGAATTATCAGAGAATGATTGGGAACTTCATAAGAAATTAATAGAAGAAGGACATAATCCAAATGAAATTGCAAATATAATTCGAAATGATGAAATAGAAAAACTTCAAGAAATATCATCAGAAACAAACTTCGATTTTAATCAAACAATTGAACCATCATTATATGAAAGATGTTCATTTATCAATCAAAAAGATGTTTCATTAATTGATTATGCAGCATTTTTTACTTCTGTTAAATGTTTCAAATATTTACTCATGAATGATTCTAATATAGAAAATACAGGCAAATATGCAGTTGCAGGTGGAAACGAAGAAATCATTCATTTATGTGAACAAAATCAATCAACATTTGAAAATGCATATGAAGCAGCAATTGAATTTCATCGAAATGATCTTTTCCGATATCTTTATGAAAATAATATTGGAAAAATTGATAACTTTGAAGAATTAGGAAAGAAATGTGTTTTATTTCATAATTATGAACTTCTTTCCTTTTTTGTAGAAGAAGGTATGAAAATCAGCGATTCACTTGTCATTCAATCAATAGAAAGTGGTGATTTATTCCTTTTTCAATATTTTTTAACAAAAAATCGAATAAAAATAAATTTAAATTCTATAAAAACGTTTTCAGGTAACAAAGAAATATTGGATTACATTAAAAAAAATGGATATATTGATTCAATTCATGAAAAGGTTTAATATTTTTAAATAATATTTATTAAAATAATTAAAAGATCCTAAAAAATATTTGATGTTTTATCAAAATTTTTAAAGTTCTTTTAAATGCATCCAAAAAAGGCTTTATTGAAATAGTTGAATTTCTTCTTGAGCAAAAAGGAATTAATATTAATTCCAAAGATATTTATTTGTTTTATTTAAAATTCATTTTAATGATTTGATATTTAAAAATAATATTTGGTAATTATTTAAAATACTTGATACATCACTTATATTGGCATCTAAAAAATTTCATATAGATATTGTTAAATTACTTCTTGAACAAGAAGGAATTGATATTAATGCTAAAGATATTTATTTGTTTTATTTAAAATTTATTTTAATAATCTGATATTTCAAAATAATATATGGAAATTATTTAAATTATTTCAAACAGCACTTATTATTGCATATGAAGAAGGTAATACAGAAATAGTTAAATTACTTCTTGAACAAAAAGGAATTGATATCAATGTGAAAAATATTTATTTGTTTTATTTAAAATTTATTTTAATAATTTAAAATTTCAAAATAATATTTGGAAAATGTTTAAAATATTTACTACAGCTCTTATATTTGCATCTGAAGAAGGTAATACAGATATAGTTAAATTACTTCTTGAACAAAAAGGAATTGTTATTAATGCTAAAGATATTTATTTATTCTATTTAAAATTTATTTTTATAATTTTTTCTTATTTCAAAATAATATTCGGTAATTATTTAAATTATTTAAAACAGCACTTATGTATGCATCTTCAAAAAGTAATACAGAAATAGTTAAATTACTTCTTGAACAAAAAGGAATTGATATTAATGCTAAAGATATTTATTTGTTTTATTTAATATTAATTTTAATAATTTTATATTTCAAAATAATATTTAACAATTATCAAATTTTTTTAATACAGCACTTATTTGTGCATCTATAAATGGTAATATAGGAATAGTTAAATTACTTCTTGAACAAAAAGGAATTGATATCAATGCTAAAAATATATATATTTCTTATTTTCAATTTATTTTACTAATTTGAGATTTCAAAATAATATTCGGAAATTGTTTAAATTATTTAAAACAGCACTTATGTATGCATCTTCAAAAAGTAATACAGAAATAGTTAAAATACTTCTTGAACAAGAAGGAATTGATATTAATGCAAAGGATATTTATTCATTTTATTCAATATTTTTTTTCATAAATTAATATATCAAAATAATATTTAACAATTATCAAATTTTTTTAATACAGCACTTATTTGTGCATCTATAAATGGTAATATAGGAATAGTTAAATTACTTCTTGAACAAAAAGGAATTGATATCAATGCTAAAAATATATATATTTCTTATTTTCAATTTATTTTACTAATTTGATATTTTTAAATAATATTTAAAAATAATTTTTATTTTTTAATACAGCACTTATAATTGCATCTAAAAATGGTAATATAGGAATAGTTAAATTACTTCTTGAACAAAAAGGAATTGATATCAATAATAAAGATATTTATTTTTTTTGTTTTATAATTGTTTTAATATTTTAAAATATTAAAATAATATTTGGAAATTTTTCAAATTATTTTGGACAGCATTTATGTTGGCATCTGAAAAAGGCTGTACAGAAATCATTAAGTTACTTCTTAAACAAAAAGGAATTGATATTAATGATAAAAATATTTATAAGTTTTATATAATATTTATTTTAATAATTTATAATTTCAAAATAATATATGGAAATTATTAAAATTATTTGATACAATACTTAATATTGCATCTAGAAATGGTCATACTGAAATAGTTAAATTACTTCTTGAACAAAAAGGAATTGATATTAATAATAAAGATATTTATATGTTTTATTTAATATTTTTTAAATATATTCGGAAATTCAAATTAATATTTGATAATCATTTTAAATATTTAATACAGCACTGATTGAAGCATCGTGGAATTGTCAAACAGATGTAATTAAATTACTTCTTGAACAAGAAGGAATTGATATCAATGCTAAAAATATTTATTTTTCTTATATAAAATTTATTTTAATAATTTTTAATTTCAAAATAATATTTGGAAATTATTTAAATTATATAAAACAGCACTTATTAATGCATCTGAAAAAGGCTGTACAGAAATAGTTAAATTACTTCTTGCACAAAAAGGAATTGATATCAATGTGAAAAATATTTATTTGTTTTATATAAAATTTATTTTAATAATTTAATATTTCAAAATAATATTTGGAAATTATTCAAAACATTTAAGACAGCACTTATGAGAGCATCTGAAAATGGTTATACAGAAATTGTTAATTTACTTCTTAAACATGAAGAAAATAATATTAATTAATTTCGAAGTTTATTGTTTCTTCTCTATGTATATAATTAATATATTATATAGCCAATGAAGTATTTTATTTAATAATACATCAATGCTCTGAATAAAATCATTTGATAACATTTCTTTTTTGTATAAATGAAGATGATTAATTTACATAAAGAATTTTTATTAGTCAATCCAAACATAAATTTATAAAAATCGTATATAACAAATTTATTCATGCATATATTATATAATTAATTCGAAGAAGATTTATCATTCTTTTTCCTAATTACAAAAACATAAATCAAAACACAAGCAATAGCGATTGCAGCAACAACTGCGATTACAATTCCCGCAATTTCACCATCACTTAAACCTTTTTTATCAATTGATGGCTGATTTTCCATATTAAAATCAAGTTCAACACATGCAGCTCTATATGCGTCATCATCTTCAACATCATTTAGACGAAGTGTAATATTATTATTCAATATATTCACCTCCAAATTATTTGCTGTAAATAATAACTTCGCTTCACTTAAAGGAACTTTATCATTTACATTAATTTCCATTTTTCCTTTTCCTGCTATCAATGCCCAAATAAAACATTTCTCATTTTCCTTATTACAAAACATACTGACAGTTGATAATTTGGAGATTTCGAAAGGTACAGTTTCGACAACAAAATTAAGTCTTCCAAGTCGATTAGCTCTATAATATGTATGATCTAAAGTATAATTTAAAACAGTTCCCCATCTTTTATAATCATCTCTTTTAGCTTCAAGATCAGTTTCACTTTCCCAAAAATGTTTTTCTCCAGGAATATCAGTAAAATATGAAGGGAATATTCCAAGTGAAGCACAAATAGAAAAATATTTTTCTGTTCTCGTATATGCACGTGAATTATCTGTATTTTCAAGTACACTTAAGGCACGTGAACCCATACAATATCTTAAAGTGAAGAAATTATGTGCTTGATGATCACCCCAATTTTCAAACACATCTGTTTCGAATCCTCCCATTTGTATATATTTTATATATTGAGGATATAATGTATTAGTATTTGACATGAAATAATTTTTACCATAAGTTGATAAGTTTTGATCAGCTTTTGTTAATGCCCAAAATAAACCAACTATTGAAGGTAAATATTTATTTTTCTTTTTATCATTTAATAAAAAAGGTACATATAAAAAAGGATCTTCATTTTCAACTTGATATGAATCATAATCAATATTAAATGAATCTAATCCAAGTCCATTAATTGTATCATCTTTAATAATAGTATCTAAAACTTGATCGAAATAATAATGATATGTAAATTCTTCCATACGTAAATTCCCAAATATTCCATCATTCCAAGTTTCCTTTTCATTTCTTAATGAAACAAATGATCCATTTGAATATCGTGGAGTATAATGAAGTGCTAAATAACATTTTTCACGTCCTTCATTCGTTTCATCATTCAAACATTCTTCTAATTTTTGCTTAGTAATTTCAGGCGTATTTCCTATGCTCATATTAGATATATGATAACATGATGGTTCAACATATCCAAACATTGGATAATTTTTATATTTTACATATGTGCCCCAAAAGAATTTAACAAAATAATTCGTGTCAAGATCATCTCGATTATTATCAAAATAAAATGATACCCAACAACCAACACCAAATTCTTGATGATGATAAATATGAGGAAACTTATCATGCCATTTCTCTAATGCATCTAAATATGATGTTGTCTCTACTTCAAGCACATAAAAACTGATGGAGAAATCTCTTCGAGCTGTTAAATTTAGGAAAAAGTTAGCTGTATTATCTATTACAAAATCCCATGGAATGAAGAAATTTGTAAATTCAATATCAACGCCAACAATATGCGTCGAGTTTGCAATGATTGGCAGACGTGGAAGTTGAAATTCATATTTTATGGAATTTGGCGGAAGTGGAAATGGATTTTCTAAAAAAAGAGTCGAAAGTTGATATTCATCTCCTTCTTTAATATTAACAACAACCTTTCCTTCACTTTCTTCGATATAGTCAGCACGTTCATAAATATAACTTCGAAGCATTAGTTCAGGAAGTGAAAAAATTACTGATTCTGTGCCAAGATTTTGTAAAAATATTGTCAGACGACCAATATTGTAAGGCTTCCCTGGTAACGTAAATTCTTCTTCATGACCTAAAACTGTTAGTAATGCATATTGAGGATCAGTTGACAAAGGTGACTCGAAATTATAAATGTCAACATAACATAAAACTTCGGATGGATAATCATTTTGTGTTGTAGCTGGACAATTATTTACAAAATATTGATAAGAAAGGTTTGGATAATCTTGTAAATTTGTTGTATATCTGATCGATTTGGAAGCTGATAATCCAGGAGGTACTCTAACTTGTGTAGCCGAAATTATTTCAACTGTTTCTGTATATTCCCATTCTCCACTTGTAAAATTTGGTATTGGAATTAAGAATTCATCTTTGTCAGGATTATTTATTGAGCGCTTAACAGCTTTGTATGTGTTCCTATTTTCGCAAAATATAAAATTAAATAATAAAAACAATTTCATACCAAGATAACCTGAAGAACTGGCAGATGACTTTATTTAGAACTTGCACGATTTCTATTGAAAAAATTCAAAGTCATTCAGTCAATTTTTTTTCCACAATAATCAAACCGTTACCAACAGTTAAAATATTAAAAATAAAATCAGGAGTTTTTATTCTTTATTATACAATCGATTTAAGTTATATTGTAATATTTCAGGTATCACCGGGAAAAACATTTTCACAAAATTCGAAAAGCTCATATTCTTCAATGGATGATCCAAATAAAATGGGTCACCTATGAAGAAAGAATTAATTGGGTTATCATCATTATTTTCTTCTTTCAACAACAAAAACTCATCGAAATTATCTATTTTTATATCATCACCCAAATATGGAGAAATCATTAAATTTAAATATACAATTGCTATTTCACTTAACATTTTTTCATCATCATCGAAATTAACTTTAATTGAACCCAAAGACATCATTGCAGCTAATAAAATTTTTTGTTCGAAAAAGTTCATATCGCCAATTATATTACTCACATTACCAATATGATTTAAAACGTTATTAAAACCTATTCCTGATTCCTCGATAAGACTTATTGCCTTTTCTTTATTTAATAAAATCAATGAAGATATTGTCACGACAAAATTAACTGCATAAGATATCGATTCATAAAATCGGATTCTTGAATAAAGTGAATTTAATAGATTTACAATTCCTTCATTACAATTAAGTACGAAATGAATTACAACAGTTGTCATATAATTAAACAAGGAACTATCAATACTTACATCACTTAAACATAAAATATACCATTTTAATAATGGTATTCTTGATTCGATTATATTTCTTGTAAAATAAGCAACAAGATTAAAAACAGATTTTGAAGTTTCTCTAAATAATGGATATACGTTTATTATATTATAAAAAGATTTAAATATTTGATTTGTTTCTTCAATTAATATCGGTGGTTCATTACCAATTAGAATACCTTCCAACAAATCAAATCCACTTTCACATAACTCAAGAGAATTTAAAAACATTGAAATAAATGGAAAACAAATTTGTTGTATTATTATAATTGCTTGAGGAATTTTAATAAATAATGTAATTAACTCAATTATTACAATTCTAATTGAAGGATAACCATAAAATGTTGGAATTATATTTAAGAAAAATTGTATTATTTCAGGATATACATTAATAAATTCTAAAGGATTATGAGCTATTAAATGTTCTAAAATATTAATAAAATATTGAAGAGAATCAGTCTCAAACATTGTTATCATGGAGCATAACTTATTAAATGTTGGTAAAAGATATTTATCATATTTATCAGATTTAGTATCAGTTATAACATCAGCTACAAAAATAGGTAATATGAAATTATCGGAATTTAATGATCCTTCAATTAAATCAATATCGATTTCTTTATTAAGTATTGATGTGCAAGTCATATATCGACCAATAATTATAGGATCCGGAAAAGTTAATGGAAAATATAAATCATAAATATGATCTTTCGGTAATATATTGGATATAATATTAAATGCAACTTCTTGATGTTTCGGTGATAAATTTACAATCGAACAACAAAAGTTTATTGTTTCATCAACTAAATAATAATTTTTTTGTAAAATTTTTAAACAAATTTTTTGTGGTAAATGATCACTGTCATCATCATCGCAATATTCATCATCAACAAAATTATCATTGATAAATAATTCGATATTATTTTTCCATGAAATAATTTGCTGATTTGTTAAAATACAATTTAATACTAATATCCTTGCTAATTCGGAAACATCAAATTCTTTAAATCCAATATCAAGCAAATGTTCAACACGTAATGCTAATTTACTAATAAAATTAAATAGTAAATCTATTTCTGGAAATGAATCATTTAATAAATGTTCACATGTTTGTGAAAGATAAAAAATACAAATACGATAGCTATCGGCCTTGGAAACAGTTTTGTAACAAAAGCGGAAAAATTTGGTTAAAAATAAAATATTTTCCGGTGTAACTGGTTGAGTAAAGATATTTTGAAATGGGATGGAATTACTGAATATTTCTACAAGATTTTCTTCAATTTTGGGAAAACAATGATTCATACAAATTGCTGCATCAACTTTAATATTATATGGTAATGGTGAGTTGATGATTGATATAAGGTACTGAATCATTGATATCGTGAGAATTCCTTTTTTTTGAGTATCATAAAATGATGTGATTATGATTAAAATGGATTGTATATATTCTTGTGGTAGCTGAAATATGTTTTGAATTTCTTCTTCTTTGGTCAGAAATTTCCCAATTAATTTGGCACTATAGAATCTAAATTGTTCTAAATTAGATGATAGCATTGGAATTAATCTAGGTATTATATCAGAAAATGGAACAACATCAAATCGGTCATAAATAATTAATGTCAATAATTTAAAATTAGGTGGCGTATCTGAATCATATATGAAATCTATTAAAAAGCGACCAAAATTTTCATTTTTTGCATTGCCTTTAATTACTTCCTCTGATTGACAAATTGCATTCTGGTCTGATAAAGTAAATGCTGTTAATAATTGATGAAAAGCATCTTTCATATATTCTAAACGTCTTCCATTAGCTAAAAAATTTTTTTTGGAAAAGAATTTCTTTCTATAGGTGCACAATGCATTTAGCCAAATGTGTTTGTAACATAACACTGAGAATAGTTAACTATTAATATGAAAAAAAAATTTAAGATTTAATTGCATAAATAATCTTAAAAAAAATTACTTTTTCGAATTACTTAATGATTTTACTAAGTTGGTTTTGAAGACGATCAAATCCTGAGCTAAGAGCGTCAATCATATCTTTTGCTAATTTCATTGAAACACTTCGCAAAGGAGGAAGTAATTGTTTTCCTTCTGATTCTGGCTGGATTCTCAAAGTTATTGATGCTATTGGACGTGCGATTCTACCAAGTGATTCTGTAGCAATTTGTGTTTCAATTGTCCAATCATGATAAACAACACGCGAAAGTGATGGAACATGTTTCTCACAAAAGCTTATGAATTTTTCTTTGTTTTCAAATGCTGTATCAGCAAGAATTTGTTTTGTTTTTCCATCAATTTGAATTTTGTAATCCTTAAAAATTTCGTCTGAAGTCTGAGGATTGTTATTGATTGTGTAATCTAATGCTGGACAGATTAATTCAATTAATTGGTATGCTTCATATTGTTTCAAAGAATAAGTTTGAGATAACTTAGCAGGAAGATCTGGCATATCTCCTACACGCCAAGCTAAGGTCTGAAGAAGTAAATCTTTCATTTGCTTTCCATCAAGAGATTTGAGCGTTTCCATTAGGTTTCAATAAACCGTTACGATAACAGTTAAAAACGACACTTTTTATTTTTTGGCCAGTAGCTATTCATGGGAGAAAAAGACAACCAAAAACAACCAAAAAAAGAATCACCAATTTCTTTAGTAACTCGCCTCATAACTAAAAAAGGACCATGGGAAAAGAAAAATCTTAGTCTTGCTATTTATTGGACAAAACTCATATTAAGCATCATTGTTGGTTTGATTGTTGGAATAATTCGTATCCAAGGGGCAATTGGCAATTTGATTTATATTGCTGTTCCGGTTGTTATGCAATTCTATGTTTCAGGTGCTTTAAATGTTGATGTAGATAGAATTTTTGGAAATGGAAATGGAGTTATATTTGAAGGCATGCTTCCATGTTACTTTGCATTTGTTTTGACGTGGACAATAACCAATACATTATTTTCTTCACAATAAAAATATTTTTCATCATATTATTTTACTTTAAGAATCAATTATTTTAATTTCATGACGTTATTTCTTATTACAAATGCGATAATAAGTTTTACTCTGAAAACAATTTAATGATAGATTCACTAACAATGAAAAAAAGAAAAATTATAATACATACAAAGTTTTATTATATTCCGCATTATTAAAACAGTTTTATATTATATATTTATTTGTAGGTTATATATTAATTAGTATACAAAGTATTATTTGTCGTTTCATCGTCCTTTAACGGTTCCCCGATAACGGCTTCCTCATTCAATCCGACATTGAATTGAGCATCGGTTACTTCAATATTTGACTTTAGTTTCTTAATTAATATTATAGCAACAACAACAACCACAACAAGTACAATAACAACTGATACAACAATTATAACAATCAAACCAAAGTTTGACTTATTTTCTTTTGTTTTCATTATGTTACAAGCTATTAATTCACCACGACTTATGTTTAATGTACCGAATTTTGTACCTTTATATTGCTCATTTACATTCACTGAAGCAATTACATTAGTAAAAACATTTCTTCCGAATTTAGGTTCGATTAAACCATTATAATATATACATATAAGTTCATTACAATCATTAAATGCATAATCGTCAATTATCGAAACATTTCCATTCAATAAAATGGATTTAAGATTTGAACATTTCGAAAATGCATATGCGCCAATTACAGATGTAGCTTCAGGAATTATAATGCTTCTTAAGTTTATGCAGCCATAAAATGCTTCTTTATCAATTGTTTCAAGAGAATTAGAAAATGTAATATTTTCTAAGTTTGAACATTGATAAAATGCTCTTTCATTAAACATTGTAATAGAATCTGTCATTTTAATATCTTTAAGCTTCGAATAAGCAAATACATTATTACTAATCTTAACAATTGTTGAAGGGAATTCATAATTATCATTAGTTTTTCCTGATGGATAACATATAATAGTCGATGTATTCTTATTGTAAAGAATTCCATCATCATTATAATTGGAATAATGTGTGTTATCTGATGAAACTTTTAATGATTGTAATGATTCACATAATGCAAATACTGATTCTCCGATTGAATTAATGTTCTTTCCGATTGTAATTGTTGTAAGTTTAGAACAATTATAAAATGCCATATCTTCAATTGTTGTTAATGTATTTGGAAATGTGAAATTAGATAATTTAATACAACTATTAAAAGCAGATTTCCCAATTTTTGTTATATCATTACCAATAATTATTGTAACTAAATTAGAACAATAATAAAATGTGTTGGAATTAATTACATTAACTAAATTTGGAAGTTTGACTTTCTTTAAGTTATGACAATGTTGAAATACAGATTCATAAATTGTTTCAACATTTTCACCAATTTCAATGTTTTCTAAATTATAACAATATGCAAATGCATATTTATAGATACTGGTTACAGAATTTGGAATTATTACATTTGTTAAACTTGAACATTCATAAAATGCATAATTACCAATTGTTGTTACTTTGGCACCAATCGTTATTGTCTTTAAGTTCGAGCAATATTCAAATGTCATGCTTTCAATTGATGTAACTAAAGATGGAATTTCGAAACTTGTTAATTTATGGCATTTATAGAACGCTTTTTGTCCTAATTTATTTAAGTTTTCATTAATTGTAATTGCTTCTAATCCAGAACAATAACCAAATGCAATTTCTCCAATTTCAGTAACTGATTTTGGAATTGTAATTTCTTTCAAATTAATACATCGAGAAAATGATTCGTTTCCAATTATTTTTAGATTTTCGCCTAATTCAAGTTGTGATAATACAAAACAACTATCAAATGCATTATGTCCAATTTCAAGAACATTTTTGCCTATTATAACTGTCGTTAATCTGGTGCATTCAAAGAATGAATTGTCGCCAATATATGTGACTGAATCTGGAATTTTGATGCTGGTAAGTTTTTCACAGGAGAAAAATGAATATCTACTGATGGTGACTACACTTGTTCCAATGTTAGCTTCATTTAAATTGGTACAAAGAGAAAAAGTGCCGCTTCCAAGTGATTTGACTGAATTTGGAATAATGACTTTTGCGAGTTTATAGCATTCGCAAAATACGCTTTTTGGTAACTCTTTGACATTTTCTCCAATTACAACTGACTTAAGATTTGAACATCTAAGAAAAGATCTTAATCCAATTGTAGTAACTGAGTTAGGAATTGTAATGTTTGCTAAGTTTCGGCACTCACAAAAAGAGTAATTGTCAATTGTTACGATATTATTTCCAAGAGTAACAGATATTAAATTAGAGCAAGATTCAAATGATCGTTCGCCGATGTAAGTAACAGAATTACCAATTTTTACATCACTTAAAAGTTTCCAATTGTAAAAAGCTTTAGAATCAATTGAAAAGACTCCTTCAGATATAATTAGATATTTGATTTTATCTTTAAAACCATAATAGGTGTCTTGAAGAACCTTTGGTTGATTGGCTATATTCAAAGTGTCTGTGTCGCATTTAGTTGCTAAGATAAACAAAGCAACAAACATTGATTTGGTAGATAACGAATTGAATAGGATGTCACAAAAATTGAATGCGAGGTGGCTTGGCCGACAATTTATTCATTCGAACGGTTCACATGCACTCTGGCACAAAATTTTTCTGAAAAAAACCGCTGATAGAGAAAACAGGTGAAATAAACTATTCAATCAAAATCCTGATTTTAAAGCGGAATTCTGTAAAATTGCAACTGTTTCAGTTCGAACTGATTGGAATTTTGGTTTCAAGTGTGGGTTAATTATGAGATATCATTAAAATGAAAATACAATGTTTGAAACGATTTCGTTTTTCGCAATGCATTGCTATTGCACGATCTAAATTACATTTTTGAAAAAAATGACAAGAAGTAATAAGATCAATATATTAGAAAAGAGTTTAAGTATTTATTTCAACGATTTAATTCGAATCGTATAAAATTATCAGTAGTGTTGATTCCATTATCACAATGAAATTTCGAAGACTTGTAATTTACTGTCCGAATAATATTGGAATTACTTATGACACCGAAGCCATTTCATTTAATACTTATTCATAGTTCAGTTTCGTCAAGCTTGAACGAAAAATTGTTCGAACAACCTGTTTCCAAAAATCAAATCAACGTTACACTTTTGAACAAATTTCGAAAAAGTTCGTGTGTAAAACGTTAAATAGTTATAACGGGCGCCATTATTAACGTTTGTTCATCAAACGTACGTTAAGCGTTCTAAATGAGCTCCAAGCCAAAAACAAGGAAATACAATAAATATGAAATGAGAAGCTCCCCGCAAAAAGGAAAAAACAAAACACAGGTATTCGTTTCTCCATCTTCTCCTTTGAAAATGCCTGTTTTTAATTCCAAACTTTTGGATCAAGATAATGATTTAAGTCAAAGAGAAGAAGAATTTCTCCTTGAACTTCAAGCATTTTATAAAAGAGCAGAAGGTTTGAGAAAATTAAAACAAAAAAGTATTCTCAGCTATCAAAAAACATCAAATACAATATCATCTATGCTCACAGTAGCGCCAAAATTAACTGACTATCAACATAAGCTTGAACAACGTTATCAAAAATCGCGTCAACAATTATCAGAGCCAATTTTAGATTTGACAGAAGAAGAAAATTACATTAAACAAATAGAGTCAGAAGTCAAAAAAATGCAAACAAAAATGGAAAACCATCCAACACCTAAACAAATTAAAAAAGCTAATAAGCAACTTCAATCAGCACGTTCATTACTTCAACAAAACGAAATGAAGAACAAAGGATTAACAGATGAATCAAATGAAATTGATATAAAAAGCAAAGAACTGGAAAATAAGATCGTTAAATTATCTGAACTCGAGGAAGAAGAAGTCCAACTTGAGCAAAAATCAAAAGAGGAAGCAAATAAACTTAAACAAAGTATTTCGGAAATTGATTATGATTTTCTAGATCAACAAAGGCAACACAAAGAAGAATTAGAGAAACAAAGAGAACAACTAAGTAATAAAATGAAAGAATTCGAATTATCGAAAGAACCAATTTTAGCAGAAATTAAAAAAATGAAAGATAACATTAATGAACTTGAAAAAAAGCAAAAAGAATTAGAAGAAGAAAAAAGAGATTCTGAAGAATATTTGAATAAGTTAAATCAACTAAACACAGAAAAAGAAACATATGAAATTGAAGGTGAAGATCTTGATAAAGAAATCGAACGACTAAAACATAAGTTAGATTTACAAAATGATGATGTTAAGCAAATAGAACAAAAGAAAACTTCTACAAATGAAAAAGAAACGAAATTAAATGACAAAAAAGAAGAATTAATACAACAAGAAAAAAGTTTAAATCAAAGAAGAGAAACACTTAAACAAAGACAATTGGAATATGATAAAAAACGTAAGGAATTAGATGAATTAGAAAAGATAATTATCAAAAAAGAAGAAGAAGTTACAGAAGTACAAAAGAAGGCTTATGAAATGATGGAAAAAGTTAAGATTTTGCAGCAAGAAATTGATGAAAATGCAATGTCAATAACAAATGATGAGAATACTCAAGAACTAAATGACTTGAAAAAACTGTTTGATTAAAAATACTTTTATTGTTTTAACTGTTTTTTTAAAGTTTTTTCATTTTTTGCCAAAACAATTATGTACGTTAAGCTATTTAAGATGGATATGGAACGTTTCTTGGATGAACTTATTTACAAGATTTTGACAAACAAAATGAGACAAACACAAGAAATACAAAAGAGTGTAACAGCAGAGGCTATACTCAAACTTGTTTCAATCGCAATTGAAGTCATGAAAGATGATCCTATTGTCTTAAATATTGATCCAAAGGTTACCGTTGTAGGTGACATACATGGGAATATTGATGACTTAATCAGAATTTTCGAAAAATCAGGATATCCACCCGAAACAAAATATTTGTTTTTAGGAGATTATATTGATAGAGGTGATTATGGTATTGAAGTACTCACAATGCTTCTTGCACTTAAAGTAAAATTTCCAGATAAAATTTGGCTTCTACGAGGAAATCATGAAACTTTACATATCTCTAGGAACTATGGTTTCATGAAAGAATGTACATGGAAATATTCTCCTGTATTTTTCTTTAAAATCATGAGAATATTCCAATGCTTACCACTTGCTGCAATTATCGGAAATTCTATTTTTTGCGTTCATGGTGGAATTTCTCAGCACCTCAAAAAAATTGAAGACCTTCAAAACCTTGCAAAACCAGATGAAGAAATGGACAATGAAATATTTACAGATATTGTTTGGAGTGATCCAAGTAATTTAGTAACATGCTTTTTCCCAAGCAAGAGAGGTGCAGGACAATTGTTTGGGTTAAAAGCACTTGAAAATTTCCTTAACTTAAATAACTTGAAAATGCTAATTAGATCACATGAATTTTGTCAGAACGGATTTGATTTCCCATTCGGCGAATGCAAAAAATGCTGCACTGTTTTTAGTAATTCAGATTACTGCGGGTTAAAAAATCATGCAGCTACTGTATCAATAACAGAGGATTACAAATTACAATTTAATGAAATTCCTTTGTTATCTGAGATGGAGATACAAAAAAGAAGAGTTATTATCCCTAAGTGGTTAATTGATTCTCAAAACATGATGGTTGAATTAATTTCCCCATTAACAGACGATATTTTTGAAATATCGAGTGGCTTTGAAAATTTAGTTGATACAACATGTTGTTAAATAAATACTTGAATTGTTGATATGAAATTTCATATCATTAAAAAATCAATGTGTATTACACAAATTTGTGAAATCAACGCAAAAAAGAATTCAACTTTTTGAATATATCCCCCACAAAAAATTCTATGATCGGCCAACGATTTGAACATTTATGTAAAACGGTTTATCTTTGAAAAGTTTTGAACAGTTTGTGTTTTTAAGGATAAAAAATGCTCTAAAAAATACACACTTTTGATTTTATGAATAATTTATTTTATTTTAATATATACATTGATAAATTAAATAAAAATGTAAAATTAAATTTATTCATCTTTATCTAAAAAATCAAATATTTTGATTCTAAAAAAAATCGTCGTATCCTTTGAAAAATTGTGTTGCTTTCTCTCAAACAATTATATGGTCACTTCATTTTAATGGAAGAAATAATCGAATTTCTTAGATCTTCTCCTGCTTTCCATGTAGCCACTGTTGATGCAGAAAACAAACCTCGTGTTCGTCCTTTTTCATTTGTTATGGATTACAAAGGTCATATTTGCTTCTGCACATCTTCAACAAAAAAGTTTTATGCTGAACTTAGCAAAAATCCAAACATTGAAATTTGCTCTTATAATGATAAAAGCGGTAAATGGTGCAGAATTCATGGTGTCGTCCACTGGATCAATGATCAAGCTGCCAAAGAAAAGATCTTTGTTGTAATGCCAGATCTTATTCCACTTTACAAGGATGCAACCAACCCAGTTCTCACTGTCTTTTACATCGAAGGAGCTTGCGATTTCTATGATATGGCAAACTTGCAATCCTTACCAAGGTCCGTACCAATTAACTAAAAGTCACTTTGCTTTTATTTTTGCTCTTATTTTTAACTGGAAAAATGATTTTATATAGTTAGTGAAAAATTGATAATGCAATTTCATCAAGCAATTATCAATATAAAATTAACCAATGTTCAAGAGACACCGATATTGAGGTGTTTAATAAAAGCTTGCTGCACATTTGATAAAAGTAAAATGTTTGAAAGGTTTTGTTTAGTGCTTAGCAGAAAGAGGACTGTCAGAAAGAGCCCAACCTTCAACAACGCGTACACCTATGGGATCTGGATTTTGTTTAAAGTTAACAAATTCCATTGTGTGTTGTAAGATTTCTTCATTCGTATCAAGATTTTTGACTTTAACGCTATAACGTATTGCTGCCCAATCATCCTTAATAATCATATTGTCGAATTCACCCAATTCCATGGTGTAATGTTGGAAAAGTTGTCCCATCATATCTTTATATTGTTGTAATGTTAATCGGTGACCATACACATTATAGTGTGCATCTGGTTCATACAATGTGTTGCACCATTCTAGCCAACCATCATATCCTCCATTCCAGTTCTTGAATCCATTGACAAGACGATCACGGATTGCATCTTCCATATTCGATACACTTTGTGCCTTTTGTGTTTCTGACATTATAAAAAATGATTACTTATAGGAGTTTCTCACCGGAATTCAAACACTCGGTGAACACCATTTTTTATGTAAACTATTCAATACGCTACTGAAAATTTTCATAACTTTATTTCCCACCGGGCGATCGGTTTTTCAAGAAAAAATGAACGATACTCAACGATAGAAGTTTTCACACTCAAGTAATGTCAATCTTCAAGAAATTTTATATATATCAGCCAGCTAACTGAGCATTGATCAGAATGGTAATTTTCCTCATAAAGCTGAATATGCGTTTTGTTTCACGAATCCGTTCGCAGTCATATCCAACACACAGCAAACTGTTTCTTCGCTTTGCACATTCAAAAGAATTCATTCGATGTATTTTTACTCTTTTTACTCATCGAACTTGATTCCACTTCTCTCCAAGAAAGCCCTTTGGTCTGGGTCTCTTCCCATGAAATCTCTATACAATTCCTCTGGTGGTTTTGTGTTTCCGTATTCCAATATCTTCTTCCTGAACTCCATTCCGACCTTCGGGTTGAGGACTCCCTCCTTCTTAAACCTTGAGAACGCGTCTGCGTCGAGCACCTCAGCCCACAGGTAGCTATAGTAACCCGCAGCGTATGCTACTGAACTTGAGAACAAGTGGTTAAACACGTACAGTATTGAGTTTGGCTTGATTGAGCACGGCTCCATATAATCCTTCAACACTTCGTCGTTAATTTCCTTAATTGACATGTTGACATATTTCTCCAAATGGCTATGAATCTCCAAATCAATTTTTCCGAATGACAATTGTCTCATGTAAAACGTTGCCTTGTTATAGTTACGCGCGTTAATCATTTTCTCGTACAAATCATTTGGTATGTTTTCATTAGTTTCATAATGCTTTGCGAAGATGTCTAACGCAGACCTTTCCCATGTCCAATTCTCTAATATCTGTGATGGCAACTCGACAAAGTCCCATGAGACGTTCGTGCCGAACAATAAGTTATATTTAGCGCGTGATGAAACGTGATGACATAAGTGACCGAATTCATGGAATATAGTTTCGACTTCGCGATGATTTAATTGCGACGCTTTACCTTCTGTTGGCTTTTGTAAGTTGCCGGCAATCACTGCGATAATGATTGGGTTCTCTTTCGTTCCATTACTTAATGGATGTGTCCATCCTCCTTCTTTCTTGTTCTCGCGTGGATAGAAGTCACTATAAAACGATGCAATGTGAGTATTAGTTTCTTTGTCATATACATCGAAGAATTGGATATCTTTATCCCATACTTCGACACTATCTTCACTTTGTGGTTCCTCGCCATTAATCTTACAATATGTTGGACGTTCGACAACATTAAACCCATAGATAGTGGATGCTATATTAAATAATCCTTTGAGCACTGAATCAGCATTAAAGTATGGGCGTAATGACTCTTCATCAAAGTCATATAACTCTTTGCGTTGCATTTCGGTGTAATATGCTCTTTCCCATGGATATATTTCAGTTTCTTCTTTACCCGTCTTAGAAGATTTGTACTTTAATAATTGTTCATGCTCACGAATAAATGGCTTATATATCTTGTCATGTAATTCATCAATAAATTTCATCGCGTTTTCTTGTGTTTTAGCCATTCGACGTGATAACGTTAAGTCTGCAAATGACTTATAGCCAAGGATTTTGGCTTTCTCATCTCGAAGTTTAAGGATTTTGAATATGTTCTCCGTGTTATCATATTCGCCTTCACTTGCAACTTTGTTGTTGGCTTCCCAGATCGCTCGACGGAAGCTCTCGCTCTTGGCATGTTGCATCACTGGGAATCGTGATGGATATTGGAGTGTAAAACGCCATTGGCCTGGTTTGCCTTTCGATTCAGCACTTTCTTTGGCTTGGAGAATGGCAGACTCTGGAAGACCTTCGAGTTCTTTGGGATCTGTGACATAGTACTCAAAGGCATTGGTGGAATCTAATACATTTTGTACAAATTTGGTATTGGCTGTGGCCATTTCTTTGCTAATCTCTGTAATACGTTGTTTCTTGTCTTGTGGAAGATTGGCACCATTGTGAATGAAGTCTAAACATACTTCTTCAATAAGACGCTTTTGGGAATAATCAAGATCCGTATTTTGAAATCGCTCTTTAGCAGCTTGAAGTACGTGCCAAAGACGATCATTGATATAGACCTTGGTGGCAAATTCAATAACAATGGGACGAAGTTTTTGATATTTAGCTCTTTGCTCAGGATTATCATGACATGTATTTAAGTTAGAAAAACGTTCCCAACCGATGTTAAGAAGCTCATCATATTTATCGAAAGCTTCAAATGTATTTTCAAAAGTGATTTCATCATCTTTTAATGATGCAATCTTTTCAATGTTTTCTTCTGCAATCTTCATTCCAAGATTGATTTCATCTTCAACAATGTCAGGTGTCATCCTTGACCATTGTATTGGGAACTTAGGATTTAAGAATGGATGATTTTCCATATCCATTTTTAATTTTGATAAATAGTCGAACAAACTTAGTCAACATTTGAGGTGATAAATTTTTCTGGCAAATTTGAGGTTTACATTTAATTGAATGTGATTTGATCTCCAATGTGTTTAAATTAACGGTTAGAAGAAAAATAAAGAATGACCTATTTCGAAAAATATTCTAAATTTCTTGAAAACAATTATAAAAAATTTTTTCAAACAATTTGCTAAGATTTGTGTTATTTGAATAAAAAATTGAAAATATTCAATCTGTTTCCAAATAAGGTTTCATACAATAGTTACTTAATTAAGCAAAAAATTTATAGTGCCCTTGCTGTATTGCACATAAAATTTATTTAATATTTGCTAAATTATTGATCATTTAAAAATGAAATTTATTTCAATTTCTTTTAGCAGCAACACTTTTTGGCATGCATCTGCACTAAAAAATACATTTTTTTTGTCATAATTTAAATATAATTAAATTATCAATCATCTTGTGAGAACTCGGATTGTAAAATATCTTAATTACAAAAGTTTGCTTAAAAAACTTTTCAATAACTGATTTTCTCATCAAAAGTGGAATATTCCCAAAGCAAAAAGTGTTTGTTATTTCAATGTTTTATTTTTACGGTTGTGAGTTTGGAAAAAACGAAAAATAACAAAACCCAAAAAAATCGGCAAGACTATTTAATATCCATGAATTCCATTATTTGAACAGGTTAGTGATTTTAGGATCTGCTCCATCTTTATCCAAATTCTTTGAAGAATATTTAATAGCATTGATGAGACTAACCTGCTTTGGTTCAAATCCTACTAAAAGTTCCATTGCTTCTTTGACGTGGAACTTTGTTTTAGATGTGAAGGCTCCAGTTGGAGAAAGGTGATCGTATATCAATGTCGATCCGACAATGCACCTTAAGCAGAGTTTATTAGGCTGTTCATCATCGAATCTGTGGTTCTTGAGGATATTAGTGCAAACATCACTAACACACCCAATTACATCTAAAATTTTAGCATGAGCTTCGGATGCTGGTGTGTACGTAGCTTGGAGTGTATTAATGACATCAGAAAGCATTGGAGTTGGAGCGGCCCAAAAAATAGTGGATGTATTTGAATCATGTATTATATCATCTAAATCACCTTGGTTGCGCGATGGCGCATTTCTTCTAAAGAAAGCAAGGTCGTTAAGAAGCTTAGGAAGACGAAGTTTGATTTCATCAAAGGTTAAGATAATGTCAAAACAATTCACAAAACATTTGATGGCAATTGGCATATCCACAAAAACATCAATTGTCTTATCATGTACCAAATTAGTAACAGTTTCAAGGAGCTCAGAAAACTTCTTGGAAACTGATTTAGCAAATTTGAACATTTCCATTTGTAATTGAATGTTGGGATATATAGCTTCCCATGCAGCTTCTTTGGATTCTGGCGATGGATGATTAAGAGATTCTGCTGCAAGCTGCTGTCCATCTTGGTAAGCAGAGAAACGTTGGAATTTATCTTGTGCGGGAACAAATATATTGTTTTGAAAATCATCGTACAATTGCTTTTCGCTTTCGGACTTAGGTTCAGCATTTACTATGTCAACATATAATTCGGGAAGCGATCTTTTGCTAGAGCTAAACAAGCCACCCATTCCTCAATGCCACTTTTGCCCTCTCAAAAAGCAAAAAAATTCAATGCAATTACCAATAAAAGTTCGTTTAAGTCTTTGAATTTTGACTGAAGAAGATTTCGGTCTAAAAAGTGTCAACGGGATCACTTTGATATTTTCTTCAAATTTCACCAAAACATTTTTAATATTATCTCAAATTTTTGATGCAAAACTTGTCAACTCGAAATAGTATGAGAAAGGTTTTGGAAAATTAGTCTTAAACCAAAATATTTTATGTATACACCACACATAAAAATAAAATTTTGACTTAAAAAGGAACGTTATCGGAGAACGTTTGAAATTCCAACAGTTTTCATATGTACCTCATTTTAACGATGATTCTATGATTTTATACTTTTCATTTATATTAATGCAAACACTAAGCAAAATGCACCCTATACAAGGGTGCAGGAGAAACCAATTGTAAACATTTTTTGTTTCTTGTGTTTTGGTGTGCCTCATAAAACGATAGAAACGGTTACTTTATAAGCACTTTTTCCAAAATGCAAACAAATGACATCTCCTCGAGCAGCCAAAAAAAATCTATTACATTTGGAAACAATCTACCAATAAAATGGAAGTCAATGCATTCTCAATTAGCTACTCTTTGTAATGATTTATATTCACAAAATGATAAGGAAACGATTTTAAAAATATTAACAAAGATTGATTTAACATTCAATAAGTTACTTCAAGGCCAGCAACCAAAGGACATTATTAGTGAAATATTTTTAACAGCAAGTAAAGACATTCCAGATTTGATTGATCAATTACAAAATCATGATATATGTAATTCCTTAGCTAACTACGTTAAACACTTTGAAGATGTTTATAGCTACATTGGATTTTTACCAGATACTGATGTACCTCAAGCAGAGTATGATCTATTAAGTCAATTTGTAAATGCCTTAAAGTTTTCTCAGTCAGAATTAAATTGCAAGCCACACGATACAAACTCTGTTGTTGTTTCTCTCAAATATGCGGTTGGCCTTGTCGATGATATTTTTTTGCCATCAATTGAAACAAAATATATTTCATCAAACAAAACGTTATTTAAGACCACAAGAACAAATTTCTTGAAATTGAAAAATATTATTACCAGTATTGAACAGTTGTCTCTTATTCAAAACGAGCTTTCTTCTTTCCAATCAAAACTTAGCACATTCATTTTGGATAATATGTAACTTTTTGACAATTTTTAAATAAAAATAATGTTAAGTTATTATTGATTTTTGTTATATTTGTATTTGTTCTTTGTTAACATCGATAAAATGAATTTTGATATTTTAATAATTCAAATTTAAATTATAGAATTTATAAAATTAAAAAGTTTTTTGGAAAAACTATAATTTCTCAATAACAATATATTTTTTGGTGATAAAAAGTTTTCATGAACATTATTGTCATAATCTTATTATCCTTAAGGATTATTTTATTTTTGATCTCATTCTCCGTAATTTC
Source organism: Histomonas meleagridis (assembly GCF_020186115.1). Taxonomy (NCBI): domain Eukaryota; phylum Parabasalia; order Tritrichomonadida; family Dientamoebidae; genus Histomonas; species Histomonas meleagridis. Next base: position 94,723 of record NW_027150897.1, read on the forward strand.
TAAAAATTTTTATTATTCCTTAAATTAAATAAACTCAAAGTTTTATATTATTATTTAAGAAAAAATGTTTACTAATTGCTCATTAATATTTATTTCAATTAATTGATTCGATTTAAATAATGATGTTGTTAGATAATATTTTAACATTGATAAAAGTAATAATTATTTACATTAAAATGTTTCACTAATAAATTAAAATTCCTATGATTACTCAACAATCAATCACTTATAAAAATTTTTATAATAATCAAAAAAACAAATTACATTCATCAAATAATTCGAATTTCAAACATTTATTTAAATAAATCTGTGTGCGCGAACTCTATCAACGCGAAGTTACCTCTTGACGTTGTATTTTCATTTACTAAGCATTGCGGCACATATTTAGCCCTTCTCCTGTAATCGTTATAAATTTCCCACACGAAGTACATTGCTCCTTGGTAGTTCTTTGCCTTCTTCATTTCCTCGTCGTTTTCATGTTTTAATCCATCTTCTCCATTCATATCGAATGGCATACCCGCAAAAACCATATTCGTATTACATACAATGTTCGAAGAAACGGATACATATATATCTTCTCCATGCGCGAATGTGATTACTTTTGTTCTTGCCGCAATCTTTGCATGAGTTGGCCTATACATCATTGGCGCAGCTATGTGATCAGTCCTCCCGCAAAAGGGTGCGTTGCCATCATCTTTCTCCCATCTGATTCTATTATCGTTAAACAATTGTAGCCCCGCAATGTTATCATCATTTTTAACGCGTTCGATTAAGTTGTTGTGCGTTTGATTGCCGAATGGCCTTTCATCATCATCCCAACGCATTACAAAGTCAACAGGTAACATACCAGTGACATATAAAGGAAACATAAACAATGGACTCCAATTATAGCACCAAATGTGATATACTGGCACACGTCTTTTAATGTTTGATTGAACAAGTTTTAAGTTTAATGTAAATCGATTCTCACATTGAACTAATAAATAGAAATTCGCTTTATACGTTTCGTTTTCAAACGATTTAATGTATTCATAGATGTTTTGGCGCTTGAATAATGGTATCATGACTGCAAGCGTTGGCTTGGTTGTGTTGGATACTATGGAACATTTTTGATATCGAAGTTGTTCAACTTTTGTTATATGATCATAGTTTTGTAATGGCTTAATGCCATCGAAGTGATTATATACAATACGAATTTTATCTCTGGGAAGAAGTGAAACAGCAAGTAACGGCGGAATAGAAGTGAACGTGGAATTGGTGTAATAAAGAAGTTCACGAACAATTGATGCCTTAAGTATAGCAACGCCAATGCCAACAGTTTTGTTTTGAAATGTGGTGTTACCACCAAAAAGAACATCTGACTTCTGAAATATCATTTTATTTATTGCGGATTCAACCCATGAATTGGTTGGCATGTAGTTAACGTTGGAACTGTTAACATAAAGAACATAATCAGGCATTTCCAATAAATATATTGCACTTTGAAGTGCAAAATAACCATTGTCTGGAAACGTAGTATAGGTTATATTATATTTGTAGCCGCATTTAAGAAGAGTTTTATCACGGATAACTGCAAATGATGACAATATGTTGAGATAATTAATGTTTTGATAAGAGTTAAGAACCATTTCTTCGTTGAGGTCAATAGCCACAGAAAGTGTATCATTTGTTATGGTGTAAACATATTTTATATTTGAATTATTAGTTAATGATTTTAAAGAAAAAAGAAATAATATTGTTATTACACTCATAATAATAAAGTGCATGAGTTTGCGTAATTTTTTTTTCCGTTTACTAGCTTTAGTTTGAAATCGCTTGGCAAGAGCACGTTCCAACTGGTCAAATGAGTAAAAGTGCTATCGATCACGGTTTCAAACAGAAATTTTTTACACCGATAGCCTGTGCGCTTTGAAAAAGTTTTTGATTAACTTTTTGTAAATACGACAGAGAAAAAATAAGCGACATGTCGCATCAATATTACTCACTCAAAACATAAGAATAGACATAATAGCATTAATGTCATATTGAAATTTGGTTAGAATCGCTTCTACCAATTTTCTGGTATGCAATTTTCCAGTGAATCATCTGATTTGCAAGTTGGTTGACAAATTTTTAATTTTTATTTGGACAAATTATTGTCAATAATAAGTAGAACATATATAATAGGAATGAGTTCCAAAAATTATATTTAAGTGGAAAAAAATCACGTTGCAAAATTTTCATACATACACATGACTTTTTTGTGAGCGAAACTAATGATATGAAAAGTAATTGCGAAATTTTAGATGAGTTATATTTCATTTACAAAACAAAACATATTTAACCTAATATAAATTCAAGAGAAAGAAGATATTTTTTTAGGTGCGTGAAATTTTTTATTGTTTCAAAGAAAAAATATAAAAATACATCAATTTTATGATTGAAATCAAAGAAAAATATAAAAAACTTTGAGAATCTATGGGAACTTTATAATAAAGAGCATACTCCAAGTCAAAATCTATAAAAATAATATTCGGATAACAACGAAATTGCATGACACTAATGTGCATTTTTTCGAATGGATGTACATGCAATTTATATTCCCTAGAATTTGAAGAGAAGTTTTTTCAATCCATATCTGGTCATACCAAACTTTTTATTTCAGACCGGTTTTAATAGTTTATGAAGCTTTGGGTGGCCAATGTTTGAATGTTTTACAACTCAATTTCAATAGGTTTTACATAGAAAAAGTCAATTTCTGTTCACTTTCCTTTTGAGTTGTATTTATCAGCAGTGCCCGTCCTTAGTTCAACAAATAATGTCATGACATCTGTATCATGCAAAAAGAATCACCGTAAGGCATTCTCCCCATCTGAAGACTTTCTTTTAACAAGACTTGTTAATCTTCATGGTGATAAGAATTGGGAACTTATTTCAATGTTTATGAACGGAAGAAATGCAAGATCTTGTCGTGAAAGATGGCGTTCGTTTTTAAATCCCGAAATCATTAATGGTCCATGGTCACATGAAGAAGATCAACTACTAGTAAAACTAGTACGAGAAATTGGACCGAAGTGGAAACGGATATCCCAAGAGTTCAAAGGTAGGAGTGAATGTAACCTTAAAAACCGCTGGATGCGTCATTTACGGCAAATGATTGAAAAACCTCTTGAACCTAATAGCAAAGATTCTATATCCAGTATCGCTAATTCAAAAACTTTCTTAGACTTTCATGATACTGATTTGAACTTTTTTGATGATATTATTTCAAACAAAGATTTTGAACTATGGTAAATAAATCGCTTTTTAACTATTACTAGGTCAATTCAACTAAATTAATTTGCGAACAACATTGTTTATGGTAATCAAATTTCATAATTGTATCCAAAAAAAATTCATCTAACGAAAAACATTTGCTTGAAATCAATATTAATTCTCGGAATTAATGTTAAATTAACTTCTGTTTGGTGGTTTCATTTTTCTTTCGTTTTTATTTGAATGTCAACTTTTTCCCACAATTTTTGAATATGAATGGCCTGAGCCAAAATATCTTTACACAAATTTAAAATGACAAATTGAATTCATATCGTTTGTTTCAATTTGGGTTGGTCGGTGCACATTTTGGATGACAACCAAAAAAGCATCTGCTGCACAAGAATTTACCGCTGGTGTTGATATCAAAAACTTCCGTGACGCACCAGAAGCCGAACTTGCTAAATGGAGAGAAAATCAAAAAAAGAGAAATAGGAATCCAGAATTAATTGATCAAATTGTTGCAGAGGACGTCAAGTATCGTGCTGCTCTCAAGAGAAAAGCTGATTTAGCCAAGCAACGTGGTGCCCTTATGCAAAGCTTAAATCCAAAGAAAGGCGGTCAAAAGACTGAAGAAGAAAAAGAAGCCATCAAAGCAAAAAGCCTTGAACTCAAGAAACAAGTTGAAGAAGCTGAGAAGGAAACCGAAGTTCTTTTCAAGTCTGTTGAGAAGATGCTTTCAGAAGTTGGTGTCATGATCCAACCAGATGTTCCAGTTTCCCTTGATGAAGCTGACAATGTCACTGTTTGCACATGTGGTAAGATCCCCAACATTCCAAACTTCAAAGCTCATCATGAACTTCTTTCGATGATTGATGGATATGATGCTGCTCGTGGTGCCCGTGTTGCAGGTCATCGTGGTTACTATCTCAAGGGTTCAGCACTTCGTCTTAACCAAGCCCTCTTCCGTTATGGTATTGATTTCCTTACATCTCGTGGATTCACATCTATCCATACACCATTCTTTATGCGTCGTGACATTATGGGACGTGTTTGCCAACTCGAAGATTTCCAAGAAACACTTTACCATGTAGATTCAGCCACCAATGATCCAAATGATGACATGTTCCTTATTGCCACATCCGAGCAAACACTTTGCGGCTTCCATCTTGGTGAGTCTCTTGATGCCACCGAACTTCCGAAGAAGTATGCAGGCTTCTCTACATGCTTCCGTAAAGAAGCTGGTGCATCAGGCAAAGATAACTGGGGAATTTTCCGTGTCCATCAGTTCGAGAAAGTCGAACAATTCTGCATTACATCACCACATGATGGCGAATCCGACAAAGTTCATCATGAAATGATCAACAATGCATGTGAATTCCTTCGTACACTTGGTATTCCATTCCGTGTTGTCTGTGTTGTCTCAGGCGAACTTAACTATTCCACATCCAAGAAATATGATATCGAAGGATGGTTCCCAAGCTATGGAACATATCGCGAACTTGTCTCCGGTTCTAATTGTCTTGACTTCCAATCCCGTAAATTAGGAATTAGGTTTGGCCATGGAAAGACAAAAGGCGGCGAAAAGGAATACGTTCATATGCTTAACTGCACATTATGCGCTACAGAAAGAACTCTTTGCGCTATCCTCGAAAACTATCAAACACCTGAAGGTATCAAAGTACCAAAGGTTCTCCAACCTTACTTGAAGCAGATTATCGAAGAAGAGCAGCCAAGGACTGACTACAATATGCCGGATGTCGACTTACAAGCTGAAGCAGAAAATATTAAATCTCATACCGAAGACCTTACATTCATTCCTTTCGTTAAGGAGGCTGAAAAGCTTGAAAAGGCTTAAACAAACCAAATGATACAAATTCTTTTTTATTTTTGCTTGTGAATTTTGGAGAAAGTTTTCGTTTTGTCTGAATTTCAAATCAGTATTCGACCAGATAACAATTGAAATCACAAGTGAATTTCGAGTGACTTCACTGTTCCTCCTGCAGATAAATAATTGATGCAAAGGAAAAGAAGTCTGCAAATAGAGGACAGAAGCAAAAGGAATAGCGGAGATCTTCAGAATAAAAAAAAATTGGAGATCAATATTAACGATCAAAAGGATAAAGAAAACTCGTTAGAAATTAAAAATGACACAAGTGGAGGATTTTCGCTAGCTAGTGGTAAGCCAGTAAATGTGTCAAAGGAATCACTAAAAAGAGCACAAAAATTTTTGCAAATAGAAGACAATTCAAATAAAAACACTGGAGAAAACATAGGATTTTCACTCGCTACTGGCAAGCCAGTGGAAGTATCAAAAGAATCTCTGCGACGTGCACAAAATCTGCTTCAAATCGATGGAAATTCCAACATGAATACTGAAGAAAGTGTTGGCTTTTCACTTGCGAGTGGAAAGCCAGTGAACGTGTCAAAAGAATCACTTCAAAGGGCACAAAATCTTCTTCAAATTGAAAGTAATCCAAATATGAATACTGAAAAAATCGTTGGATTTTCACTTGCGAGCGGAAGACCAGTGAACGTGTCAAAAGAATCACTTCAGAGGGCACAAAATCTGCTTCAAATTGATGGGAATTCCAACGTGAATACTGAAGAAAACGTTGGCTTTTCATTTGCCAATGGAAAACCTGTTAATGTATCCAGAGAGTCACTTCAAAGGGCACAAAATTTATTGCAAATTGAATGTAATCCAAATATCAATACTGAGGAAAACGTTGGATTTTTATTTGCTAATGGAAAGCCAGTTAATGTGTTAAATGAATCACTTCAGAGGGCACAAAGTCTACTGCAAATCGATGGGAATTCCAACGTGAATACTGAAGAAAACGTTGGCTTTTCATTTGCGAGTGGAAAACCTGTTAATGTGTCAAAAGAATCACTTCAAAGGGCGCAAAACCTACTGCAAATCGATGCTAATTTTAATACTGAAAATACTGAAGAAAACATAGGATTTTCATTTGCTAATGGAAAACCTGTTAATGTATCCAGAGAGTCACTTCAGAGGGCGCAAAACCTACTGCAAATTGAAGATAAACCAAATATGAATACTGAAGAAAGCGTTGGCTTTTCATTTGCGAGTGGAAAGCCAGTCAATGTGTCAAAAGAATCACTTCAGCGAGCGCAAAATCTACTTCAAATAGACAGCAATTATTCGAACAATGACGAAAGCGTTGGCTTTTCATTTGCCAATGGAAGACCAATGCCAAAACTTTCTGAAGAATCTCTTCGGCGTGCGCAAAACCTTTTACAAGTGGACAGTTCAAATTCCGACGAAAGCGTTGGCTTTTCGTTTGCCAATGGGAAGTCTATGCCCAAAGTGTCTGATTCAGCCATGAATCGTGCTCGTTCACTATTTGAAAATGACATTTCGCGCTCACCAATTCGACCGCATATAGACTCTGCACCATTATCACCACCGATGTCACCCAAACATAGTCTTAAGAAGTTATCTCCAAGTTCTGTAGCGTTATCACATGCCACGGGTATTCCATTATCACTTAAATCACCGACACAAGAGCAAACGATAATACGCAACAAATTATTATCATCACCTCCACCAAAGCGAAATGCGTTTAAACCACCGAAACAAATTGTATCGCCAAATAATAATAATAATGGACAACCACAAGTTAAAGTATTACCAAAGCCGCAAAAGTCAAATCTAACGAAACCATTTTTCGATATCTCCAAATTAAATGATATCCAACGAATGACATTATCAGAGTTTTCTATCTTTCATGGGCGGCCTAACCATGATGAAGAGATCAGTTTCTTACCTTCTGATGCCGAAAGTTATCGATTTCCGAATGGTAATGGTTATGCAGATGCATATGTATCATTAATTGAGAAAGGGTTTGATCCCCTTCTCTTAAAGCCGAAGTGGGTTCAAAATCATTATAAATGGATTGTATGGAAGTTAAAGAACTTAGACATATCATATCCACAAATTACTATACCATTATTAACATTTGATAATGTAGTTAAAGAATTAGAATATCGAGCGCAACTTGAAATACTTGAAGCTAAACGTAGTTGTGTTCGATTATTATATGAACGTGATGCATCGCCAAATGTTTATATGATATTAATGGTATCGAATATATTAAATGATGGTAATCTTGAATTAACAGATGGATGGTATTCTATACCAACTATCATTGATATATTATTATTAGATTTAGTTAAAGAAAACAAAATTACAATTGGAATGAAGTTACGAATATGTAATGCACAATTTGATGGTGAAGAAGCTACAGGGCCACTTGATGAAGATCGATCGACCAAATTAATATTACGAATTAATAGTGTACGACATGCGAGATGGGATTCACAATTAGGGTTCCAACGTTATGCATTATTTCCCGTGAATATTAATTCGTTATATGCTAACGGAGGATTATTACCATTTATTGAAGTAGTAGTACAAAAGAAATATCCATATTTTTATCGTGAATCATTTAAAGATGAAAATGTTCCATCAATAATACGAACACAAGCACAACAATTAGAATATATGCAAAAAATGGAACAAAACTTTTCGGAAGAATTATTAAAACTTCGACAAGAATGGTTAAAAGAACTTAAAGAAGAAGGTACAGATGTTCAAAACTCAAACAAATTCTTACAACAATATTTGGATAGTAATGATCAAGGATTATTTTTATCATCAATTAATTCATTAGAGAAGAAACAAGAATTAATTTCATTAATTGAAAAACATCAATTTCAAGAAGAAGAATTTCTTCGATCTAAATCAGAAGAATTTATAACAGAAAACACTAATGAGTTTTCGACATTTTTCACGTTATCTATAACTGATTTATGTCCAGGAATTCATAAAGATGCCGAAATTACATTTTGGAGATTACCATTAGAATTATATGATGAGATTAAAGAAGGTAATGCATATCGAATCTTTCAAGTCGAAACTTCAGAGAATCGAAATGATTTATTAATCTCAAAGAATCAAACAAAAATTATTAAAATAGAATCACAACCTCAATACTTAACAATGATATATCGACCACGTAAATTACTTGAGAAGTTTAGTGATTCATATATATATTATAATGAAATGAAACTTCCGACAGGTACCGAATTTGATTTTATTGGATTTGTTTTATATGTCGATAATAATATTATTTATATGTCTGATGGCACATATATTATTATATCAATCGAATTTAGAAACAATATAAATCAAGAAAAGTTAAAACTTTTCGAAACCTTTTTAGTACATTTACAAAATGTTAAATTCCAAAACATTGATATGTCACAAGGCGTTGCACATTTTACTGCATTTGATACAACAACAATTTCTAAAACGCCAAAACATAATATAATTAAAGAATGGAATTCGATAATGAAACTTCGCGAAGTTATGTCATTTGAATTATTTATTAATCGAATTCAACAAATGATTAAAGGTATTAATAATAATTCAAATGAACATTATATTAATATTAATAATATCAATAATGAAATTTCATTTATAACAAATAATTCGATAATTGCATCAATTAATGACTTTGATTCCATTAATTTCTTATATAATGAAAATGGTAAATCAGTAATAATATTCGATTCTCCATTTGTTACTAATAATTGGATGAAGAAATACATCGAAAGTCGAGAAGAATTTGATATTGGTTTAAATATTATAATTCCAATCACTGATGGGATCGGAAAACGTTTCATACATATTACTCCTTTAACTATTGATCAATTCTTTTCAACTATTGGTACTATGATAAGTAATGAACAATCGAATATTATAATAAATTTCTTCGAAAAATACTTCGAAAATGACGGAACTGAACTTCATAACATTCGATTGAATATTAAAAATCGTTATATGATCGACGAAACGAATATCCAAACAATACTTAGAGCCGCGATGTTTCATTGCGAACTAATTTACGATGAAAGAAGTACCATTGAGAAATTGAAGAAAAGAAAGGCAGATTTGATATTCCCCTTCAACGAAGGCGAATGGAAACATTTCGAAGATGTCCTCAGACGCGCTTTGACGGGAATAGACGCAGCGTTCGAGCTATACGACGACGGGAAATTGGGAAGCGAATACGTGTCAATAGTGTCCAACATCACGCCGGTGTACACTAACGACGCAATCGGACATTTCACGCGATTACTCAGCTAAAGCTGTGAACTCGATTTTGTAAGGAAATAATATATAAGAATTAGACGTTGTTGCAGTCGCACGCGGACATTTGTGCTGTCGGAAACATCGGTCAGCAGCAAAATCAGAGCGCGCGATGCTTCGCCAGGCCTCTTTTTGGAGGTGTTGAACATTTTGTTTTGCGGAAATCGACTGACATAGAATACGATGGCCATGAAAATATTTACGTGATTCAAATGTTATTTTGGATGACAAATGTTTGTTTGTTATATATTACAATTTGATTCTTATTTTGTTTTAAGTAAAGCATATTATAAAGTGGTTGCAGAAAGGTTTCCCAAACACTTCAGTTTTTGAATATAAATGCGATGATTTTTCATTCATTCGGTTCTATCGTTGGGAATCAATTGTTTGAATAAGCATTAAAATGATATAATGATAGTAAATAGTTTACAAACTTAAAAATTATATAATGATCATTTAGTTATGGTCAATTGACTTATTTTCCTTTGATAAAAATTGCGCAAAATGAAAAACAATTCGAAATATTCTTTATTATGATCGATGATTATTTTGCTAAAATTCATTTTCAAAGTGTATGTAAGAAAAAATATTCAATTAGAACATATGCAAAGAAATATAAACTTTGTTTTATGAATTCAGGTTCTGACAATTGATGCGTTTAAGGGTTGTTGCTCAGGTTTGTACCACTTACGAGATACACCATCCTTTGTTATCTTTACGATGTTGATCGGGCCGCCAGAATAGCCGTCTCGAATTGTAGCAAAATTAATTGCTAGAACTGCAAATTGTTCGCCTTCGTCAACAGACATATTTGAATGGAATCTATGGTCGCAATATGATGTTATGTAAGTACTTCCTGAACCGCCAATAGCGAATTCACGTCGTATGGCCATTCCACTTTGCATAACCATATAAACTGCGGGTCCGTCATCATCAACACCTCCTACTATCATCTGAGCCTGTAACATTTCTTTGTTTGCTTGAACTAGTTTTCGTAAAACTAGAGCAGCTGTATGAACTGATGGTGTTTTTTGTTCATAAACATTTAATACATTTTGATAATATTTTGCATAATCAGCTAAAGCTTGAGTATGAGATGCACTACCAGAGTGACATACATATATGTTCGGTGTAATTTGTGTAATTTTATTTGTATCACGAATTGCAACAAAAGCTCCAATTGTAGCTCGTGAATCAGCACCAAGAATTACCCCATCACTGCACTGAAAACCCATGATAGTTGTTCCATTTGAAAGTCTTTGCATTTTTTTATGGGAAAAAAACTGCTCTTTTGACACTTTTCCAAATCATTCGGCCAACTATATTTGGGGTGCTCCAATCCGTTAAAATCACAAAAAATTTTTCCAATTAAATTCTTTCTTATAAAACATACTTTAAAATACAGATACTTTGGCATCGATTTTGACATATGTAAAAATATCATGTTTCTTCAATATCAGGTTTTCTTTTAACTTGTGTTTATTAATCAGATTCAGATTCAAGATCAGAGTATGCAGAATCATCAGAATCGGAATCATGGAAATCTTTTTTGCGACTGAGAACTGTGTCATCATTTATAATATCATCGTCAGACTCGTCAATGATTCTAGAATCCATAGGCTTTATAATTATTGGGTTATATTGTTGGTTAACTTCACGGGCGCTATCAATGTACTGATCATATATGTCTATTGGCTCATCTAATGGTCCAATTTTAATGTCTTGTTCGCCTTTGCCACATTTTTGACAAATTAAGGATGCCGTTCCTAATTTCTTTTTAACAGTAATCTTTACTGCATCCTTTGCTTCGCAGAAAGGGCACCAAAAGAACTTGGGAATTTTGTAAACCCTTTTCTGCACAGTTACCTTCTTTCCCTTCTTCTTTTTTCCCATTTTAAATCTGGAGCCATACCACTTTTTGTATGAGAAACTTTTTGTGAAAAACCGCTAATTTAGTGTACGTTTATGAAAGGAATCTCTCCAAATTTCATATGGAAGGGAAACACACATTTATGATGGGTGGAATTGAAGTTAACTTCCCATATGAAGACCCATACCCATCACAGAAAGCAATGATGTCAGGTGCAATTTCAGCTTATTTAAAATTTACAAATGCTCTCCTTGAATCACCAACAGGAACAGGAAAATCACTAGCATTATTAGCATCATGTCTTGGATACCAAGAGTATATTGGTCATCATCCAATTATTGCTCCACAAAAGCGTGATCCTTATCAACATCATAATGAAGAACTAATTATTGAAGATTCTGACATTCCAACTGAACCAACACCAGGAGGATTTACTACGGCACTTCAAATTCATCAAGCAAATCAGCCTATTCCAAATCCACCCGAAGATATGATTCGATGTAATGTTGTTGCAAAGCGACATAACGTTCCTGTTTGGTATACTAGTCGAACACATCAACAACTTAAACAACTTGTTGGTGAACTTAAAAAGCTTCCATATCATCCTCAAATGACAATTCTTGCATCACGTAAACGCATTTGTCTTAATAAAGCAGTTGCGAATGCTTCCAGTGCTGATGCTGCATGTTATGAAGCAATGCGTAAAAAGAGTTGTCCTTATTCTACTGCCAAGAAAATACCAAAAGAATTTCTTCCACATGGTTCACTTGGCAAATTTGACATTGAAGATCTTGTTAATTATTGTCGACAAAAAATGATTTGTCCATATTCTCTTTCACGAACCATTATGAAAGTTGCTGATTTAGTTTTTTGCCCTTATAACTATATACTTAATCCTAAAGTTAAAGGACAAATGATGTTATCAATTTTAGGAGTAATTTTAATAATCGATGAAGCACATAATATTGAAAATACTATTCGTGAATGTATTTCTTTTTATCATTATAGAGATGATTTACTTTTCTCTGTTGTTTATTGTACTCGACTTATGGAGAAACATAAAAACAGTGATTTTTATGAACATTTAATGGTAATTAGAAAAGTACTTTCTGGATATTTACAATATTTTTCTTCTAAAACTTATTATATGAGAGAGAAACGTATTCAAGAATATATCGAAAATGATAACTTAAAATTCTTTGAGTCACTTGGAATGACTAAAAGAACATGGCCTAGAATTCGACTTGCACTTGATTATTTTTTTGTTGTTTCTAATGGTTCTATTATTCCTGATACCAAAGAAATTGAAAAAATATCAATGGCATTAGCAGATGTCCTTGAACAACTTTATTGTGTATTAGCTGTATGCTTTAAACTTAATCTTAAATTTATTAATTCGTTTAAATTTGTTGTTAAATTAGGTGCAACTGAAGAAAAAGATCAATTAATGGCACTTTGTATGGATCCCGGATGTTATTTTACTACAATTGCTGATGAAGTTAATTCTATTGTACTTTCATCAGGTACACTTACACCTATTCATCAACTTCCATATGAATTTAGTACTGATTTTCCTATACGAATTTCAACTCCTCATGTTATTGATCCTTCACAAATACTTTCATTTACAATTCAAGAAGCTGAAGATGGAACACAATTTTTATCGACATATTCATATTTAACAGATAATGGATATAAAGTTTATTTAGCACTTGGGAAAACAATTTATGATTTAATTAATTCAATTCCCGGCGGCGTTTTATTTTTCCTTCCTTCACATCATATCTTAAAAGATATGTTACATGTTTGGATAAACGAAGGAATATATGATAAAATCAATGAAACAAAAAAAGTTTTTTATGAAAATTCCGATGTTTTATCTGATAATTTATATAATGATTATAAATTATCAATTGAAGAAAATGAAGGAGCATTACTTATAGGTGTATGTAGAGGTAAAATGAGTGAAGGAATTGATTTTTATGATGATCAAAGTCGTGCAGTTATAATATTTGGTATTCCTTATCCACCATTTCAAGAATTAGAAATTCGATTAAAACGTCAATATAATGACGAAAAAGTAAATAATGAAGAAGGTAATGAACATGGAATGAATGGAGATGAATGGTATGATTCACAAGCTTATAGAGCATTATTTCAAGCAACTGGTCGTTGCATTAGACATAAAGGTGATTATGGTGCAATAATTTTACTCGATTCAAGATTTTCGAAAAACATTGATAAGTTCCCACGTTGGATACGTAATAACTTTAAGATCAATGTCGATATGAAAGAAGTTATTTCTGATCTCAATGCATTTTTTAACGAAATGAAAAAAAGATTTCCTAAGAAAATAACATTTAACAAACATATTCCTTCTTTCATTTCTTGTAAAGTTTGTGGTAATAATATAATAAAATTGGAATCATTGAATGGTTATACATTAAAATCTTATGAAAAGAATTTGGGACTTTATAAAATATTAAAAAAGAATTCAAAAGAACCATTGTTATTTATACCAAAAAATGATCGAAAATTATTGAATAATACAATAATAATCGATGATATTATTTGGTGTGAAGAAGATTTATGTGGTTACCAATTGTTAAAATGTTGTTGTAGGGAATTAATCGGTTGTGTATTAACAATGGGAACAACAAAAGATATACCATTTATGGATGGTGCTTGGTTTTCACCTTCATGTACAAGAATTGTACAAGAAAAATTCGTCGGACTATTGGAGGATGTGATCGAAATTAAAAAAACTATGATGTTTGTTCCTCAAGGTAAAGGTCAACAAATCCTTTGCCCTGTTCCTATGTAAGATAGAATAAAAAAAAAAACATATTTTATGGAAAACAATATGAGAAAAATTACAACAAAAATTGAGGAATTATTTGTTTTATGTGGCGAAATTGAATACTTCAACAATCTTTGCATTGAATTTTGAATACTTAAGGGTTGTTTAAAATGGTGCCTGCTGAAGACCTGCTTGAATTTTACGAAAACAAGGTCTTATGGATGAGTGCCTTTTTTGTCTTCGGAGCTATATTCATTCTGTTGGCAATTGCATACTTCTTTTTATCATACAAAGATTTATGTCATAAAGAAGATAGAAGAAAAATAGAGTTGTTCCCTCAAATCATATTCTTATGCGCAGTATCAGTTAAAGGACTCGGAAATATCTTTCAAGGGTGTTTTTATGTAAATTTAAAAAATTTTGATGACACTGCAAAATACTACGAATATTACGACCGATACTCTGTTTTAACAAGTGGGCTTCCGGGCTATGTAATTGCTTTAGCTTATATTACAATTTTCTTGTCTTGGAACAAGATATGCAATGAGATTTTTGATTATGACTCCAATGCTTATTTTAAATGGGTTGAACGGATTTGTTATATCATAGCCATTGCAATTGGTATAGTTTTTATTGGATCTTCCATCGTAATTGTTTCAAATGGTGATTGTAAAACTCGGGATGTTGCACACCATATTGAAGCAATTTGTGCCTGTGTCCGAGATGTTTTCATCGCAATATGTTTCATTATATACCTGAAGACTATTTTGAAATTACTTGAATGCAAATTTCCTGATGCTTGGGTTTTGATCAAATGCGGTCTTTTGCTTTTTGTTCTGATTTTTCGTGCAGTTTCCATCACTTTGTATACATTTTATTTTGATTCAACTCGTTTTTCGAAGCAGTATCACACGTTGTTCATCATTGAGCAATTCTTCAGCGAAGTTCTTCCGCTGTCGTTTATTGCGTTCATGCGGTTGGCCCCATGCACAGCAACAAATAATCAGATGTCACAAGAAGTTTATATTGATTATACTGACTTTGATAAAATGGGCTAAATTCATATTTTCTAAATAAAGTAGTGTTGCTTATGAAATATGTAAAATTTAAAAAGAATTTGATTCAATTTGCATTCAATTTTCCAGTGTTACTACACAAAATAAATAAATAAAAATAAATTTGTTTTTTATTTAGTTTCAGTCTTTTTATAAAATAAAATTTTTTATAACTAAAGTTTACACAAGAAAATGTAAAGTTTTGAATTGATTGAATGACCCTCATAACTTTATAAAACTTTTTGTTCAAAGTCTATTCAAAAAACTTCATTTCGACAATTTGGAAAAGTGCCTCAAATTACATCAAATTTGCGATAGAAAACCGTCGTTTTTTGGCAAGAAGATGCACTTTTTAATACTTGAATGACAGAACCTGATGTCGCGGGCCCCATGAAAGAAATCATGAGGGGAAGAACAGAAACGGTAATTGACGCAAGGTGGGTTGAAAGAATTAACTCTCGACATCGCGCAGAAAAAAGAATTCTTGCATTAACAGAATCTTCATTTTCTCTTTATCAAACAAAAACATTTTCGAGAATTCCGAAAACAATTAAGCATTTTACGTGGTTTGAATTAAAAAAGTTAGAAATAACGCCAAACAAAACATTAAGTTTTACTTTTAATTCTGATGAAATTATTATTTCAACAGAAATGGATATAATTTTACCAAAACTAACTGCTCATTTCAGTGATATATTTTCAAAAGCCGAAATGCCACAATTAAATATTCCTTTTCCAAATTCTGATGTTCAAATACCACCATTCAAACGTGCAATTTCACGTCTAAGAGCAAGACTTTTTGCAGAACGCCCAACTGTTCCAGAAGATTTAATCAAAACATATCAAGAATTTTTGAAATCTGGTAACACATGTTTAGATTTCAGTCAAATTGCAGTTCACCATTATTACGCACCATTACTTGATTCCCTTTTAGTTGTTCCACATGTTACATCCGTTGAAGTCCCAACCACAGAAACTTCACATTGGAAAGAAATCGGATCTTTCCTTGCGAAGACATTGAACGTCACCAGTTTCAAAACATCAGAGCGCATTGATTCCCATTTTTCAGAATTTTTAGAAGAACTTTCTCAAAGCAAAAATAAAGTATTGAAAAGTGTCACTTTTTCATGCCCGAAAATTACTGAATCAGATATGTCAACAATTGTTGGAATTGTTCAACAATGTGAAATTGAAGATCTTACAATTGTCCATTGCCTTAACAGAAATACAATAGATGTTCTATGTAAACATCTGACCAAAGCACCATCTCTTAAACGTCTCACAATCGATCATGCAGAACTTATTGACCCAATCAAAGTCATTTGTACATTACCTAAACTTGATTACTTCGGTTGTCCTCATTCAGATTGTGAACTTTGTTCAATTTTCCAAAATCTTTCTACCGTTACAGACATCTCACTTAGCACACTTAACTTCTCTGGCAATAGTTTCAAAGATTCCTTTAAGAAGCCAATCAATCTTCCACCGAATATTTGCAAATTAATCCTTGATGATGTTGACTTTAATGGAACAGCCTTTCAGAACTTGTTTTCCAAGATGATTTTCAAGAGTCCTGAACCAATCTCTTTAAGTGTTAAGCGATTCAAAATCGACAAAACGCAATGGCTTAATTTTCAAAAAACCATTGCCCAATATGTTGAGATTGGCAATGCACAGCTCAACATCCAAGAATTGTTTTGGGATGGCAACAATCTCAGTCCCGAGTTTTTTGGCTTTTTAGAAAAGTGCAAGCCGCTGACGGTTTTGTCCATCAGCGGCTGCATTGATGGGAGTGAAACCGCCATAATTCAGAACTTGACAGAGTTTATATCGTCCACCCTAACCGTCACAGATTTACGAATCTCAGGCACAGAGAACAAGAGCATATCGACTGAAGCGCTTATAACTATCCTTAACTCATTTTCTAATGATAACCGTATGATTCGAAAATTAGACATTAGTCATAATCAAATGAATTCAAATGTATTTGATACATTAGCTAATGTATTAATGTCAAACAGAGCTATCGAATATATCGATTTTACAAACTCAAAAATTACTGATCCAAATATTTTTAAGAAGTTCTTTACTTCGTTATTACAAAGAGGTACACCATTAAAGTTTCCATTTCCAACATCAGATATATACGAAATGGAAAAGAATAATACAATTGATAAAACAACAGTTAATGAATTAAAAACTCTTGCGGAGAAAATAGAAAAAGGAAATCCTTCAATACAAGTGCCAAAGGAATCAATCAGTATGCCAACAACACCTATAACTGCATCTTATCATGCGATGGATAATGATGACATAGAGGATTCGGATACATCAGATAGCGAAGATTGGACTTATTTCCCTGCGCAGGTACCGGCTATAGATAATTATGAGATAGAATCGGTGCTGGCGGAACAGTTTAGTTTACAAAAAATTGTTGAAAGGATTAGAAGTCATTAAGTAATTAATTAGTAAAATGAAATTTATTTAGGAAATGTAATGTTTTTTTGGTAATCGATATTGGCACCAGAAGAAGTTTATTAATATTGCTAAAATAAAATGCGGTATTACTGCCAGAAGACGCGATACAATTAATAAAAATTTTATGTCCTTTATCATATTTTATCAAATTTAAGTAGACACCATCAGAAATGGAAGTCGGGTATGTCTTGTAGATGACAAATTTGTCAAGGAAGTTCAAATATAATTGTTTCATATAAATAAATGACGAAAGAAAACAAAAGGAGAAATTTACCTGAGTATCAAAATTATATTTTAAAATAATGTTTTTAAGTGGAATTTTTTTCCAAAAACAATTTGATTTTTTTGTCTTTTTCTGAATAATGAATTACTATTAAAAACAAAATATTTTATCAAAATGTTATACACTTATAGGAAATTATTGTATCATAACTTATTTTGATACAACATCAGAGGAAATCGAGCAACAAATGTATGTGTCATTTTTTGCGGAAAATTTATTAAAAGTGACGCGATTTTGTTTCAATTCCATTGTGGAAAAATGCTTTTAAAATTCGTAACAGCGAAAGGAGATAAATATGAGATCGAGGCAACACCAAACCTCCATGTTTCAGATTTGAAGAAGCAAATACAAGGCCAATATAATATTCCATCTGATTCCATAAAATTAATATACAAAGCCAAAGTGTTAAATGATGATGACAAAATATCTGCCCTTAACATTGATGTCGAGTCACCAATTATCCTCTACTCATTAAAATCCAGACCAAAAATTCCAGAAATCGAAGAAGAAAATCCAGAACCAGCTCCACTTCCAGCAAGGCCTCCTACACCTCCTGCGCCCGCAGGACAAAACAACCCTACTAATCCAAATGATCCAGCTAATCAAGACCCACCTAATTTTGCTGATCTTGTTAATACACTTTGTGATATGGGATTTGAGCGTGGTCAATGCGAGCGTGTTCTTAGGGTTCGTAATTACAACATAGAAGTTGCCGTTACTGCACTTCTTAATGGAGATATTCCACCACCTCCACAACCACCACAGCCTCCTCAGCCACCACAAGCACAGGAACCAAATAACAATGCACCTCCTCCACCTCCACCGCCCCCGCCACCACCACCATCAGCTAACAACGGACCTCCTCCGCCTAATTTCGGCGAGTTCCAAGAGGCATACAACAGGCTGACGCAGGCTGAGAAAGATGCAGTCGGAAGACTATTGAGGTTTGGCGACCCAGAAGCTATATTGCAGATATTCATATCATGCGACTGCAACGAGGAAGAAACCGAAGATTTATTAAACTCTTGATTATAAGTAAAATGATTCAAATACAAATTTTTGTGATTTAAAGATCAAAATTTTGAAATGTTTAACACTATTTGTTTTAATAAAAATTGATAACAATTTTTCTTCACAGTGAAAAAATACTCAATTTGTCATTATTTAAAATCAATTTAACATATTTACAATTTCTAATGTGCATTTATTATTTTATATACAAATGAAGATATTTAGATTACAACAAAAAATAATTATGATGCAATCAATTTTGGATGAATAATTCATAATATGATTTTGAAAAACGACAAATTGATTTAAAAAAATATAAAAACAAAAAATTTAAAATCGAAAATTTATTACAAACAAAATTAATATAAATCAACAAACTGAGTGTTAATCCAAGGGACTGAGAATACCCGCAAAAGTTTAGATGACAGTGTAAATATGTTCATATCATTTTCTGTTTTAGTCATTATAAGGTCGAGAATTGGCGATGGATGTTCAGAGTGAAGAAAAAAACTTTTATATTTACCCCATAAATCTTTGTTAAGATTATTAAAGCAATAAAGCTCAAAATTATTTGTTTTTTCATTAGGCAAAGCATAAAAACTATTCTGATTGTATGATACCAAATAGGGGCGCCCCATCTTTTGAAAGTAAGGGCTAATTTTTTCCCCTACAAGTGTCAGATTTCCATTATCGTCGTACCTGAAAAAAGAGGACTTCGATGTATTAGGAGGCGTCCTAGAGAGCATAACAAACTTATGATCAGTTTCGCTATTACATATAAAATGACCACCTGGTAATGAAGTTTCTTCAAATTCTGTATTACGAATATCAAAATATTTTGTTTTTTGAGGAGTCATTACAAGAAGCTTATAGACACCAAGCGACGATATAGAAGTTATGGGAGGACCAGGATCTGTTTGAAAAATGTTATGATTATTTTCACGTGAATCATAAATATATAATTTTCCATGATTTCCACCAATAGCAATTATGGAATCCCGAATGGGCTTACAACTGAAGAGAGGTTCATCAAAATTGTATTGACTAGAAATACTTTGAGATTTAACATTTGTAATACACAACGATTTGTCAAGTGAAACCGAAGCAACATGAGTAAAGCCATCACATGGCTGAACATCTTTTATATCAAACTTGTGTAGAGATGTAAATCTCGAAGATGTAAAATCTGTTAGTTTTGTGAAATTGACGCCATATGATTTGTTTTCATGGCTTGTTGTAACTATACAAGAGTCTGCTAAACACATTCGAAATGAATCATGCATTTCTTTTTCAAAAATAATAGAAGGATTTTTCCTAAGAGAATTATTAACTAAAATTGAATTTATTGCTTCCTTTAATCTTTTGCATTCGAATTCTTTTTTTGCTAACTGTTCCCTCAATAATATAAAATCTTCAGAATCTGAATACAATTTAGAAAGTGATTCTTGACTCACTGGAAGGGTGGAATCCCAAACTAATGGAAGTATATCTTTTTGTGTAACTTTTCGTCTACAAAGAGGACATTCTTTTTTGACTTTAATTGATTGACAAATACATGAATGGCAAAACAAATGTCCACATGGTTTAAGTGCGCAAATCCTATGCTCTCCTTCATTTGCAATTGGGTTGTAGCAAATTGGGCATAAGATAGCGCCAGATTGCGACATTACAGTGCCCGAATTACAATGAAATGTCAAGTGAAAAATTGGCGCCAAAATTTTAGTTTTCCCTTGCAAAGGAAACAATCCTAAATAAATCAACGATTAGCAATATTAACTCACATTATAAGTTAACGATAGGCTTTTTTATTATTTGGCTTTTTGTTATTTTGTGGAATCAAATTATCTTTCATTTGATTTTTATCTTGTGCCAGAGAAATAAGGTATAAATTTATACCTTGCATTGCGGTTACAATATTTGCAAAATGATTATTCATATAAAATTCTAGAATTAGTTTGAAAACTTTTTCTATTATAAAATAAACCAATGAGTAACACGCTTGATTAGCCCTTTTTTCGTATCTTCTTATTGTTGCTCAGTGATAAGGATTAGACCTAATTTCATGCCTTGAATCAATTTTTGCCAAAAAACAAACCATGATAACCGTTTATCTTCTTTTGCCAACTTACTCAAATTTTGTGAATATTCACTATTCAATCGATAAATTTTTGACATTTCAAAAAGAGAACATCCCCCAAATATTTTGGCAAAACCTACGTTAAGAAATTATAATTTTTAGATGCAATCCAAAGTTAATATGCAAGTCAGTGCAAATTTTTTCTACCATTTGATGCTCTAATTAAAGCATCTCTTAATGGTCAAGTTGATTTTGTCAAGTTTTTCCTCAAGCAAAAAGGGATCGACATCAACAATAAGAACATATATTTAAAGGTTTTGATGTTTGTTTTCGTTATAGAGAGTCTATTTCATGTTTTTGGAGTTATTTAAGAATGCTTAAAACAGCCTTAATCGTGGCATCACAAAAAGGTCACTTGCCAATTGTTAAACTACTTATCGACAAAGCTGGAATTGACTTGAATGCAAAAGATGTTTTAATATAGTTTTTAATGTATCTTTTTGGCAATTGATGTTTTTTATGATTATTTGGTGTTATTATATTTTTATTAATTCAGCTCTTATATATTCATATGAATGCGGCCACATTGAAATATTAAAGGTTCTTGCTAACAAAGAAGGGATTAATATCAATATCAGAAATATTTTTTTCATTTTTTTAATATTTATTTTAATGTAAACAAGTTTCATTTCTTATTTATGGAGTTTATTTAGTTTATATGAAACTGTTCTTCTAATGGCATCAAGAGAAGGTTATTTAGAAGTTGTTGAATTTCTTGTTAAATGCAAAGGAATTGATTTTAATGTTAAAAATATTAATTTTCTAATTTCAATATTTAGTTTAATTATTTAATGTTTTATTTAAATATTTGGAGTATTTTTGGAATATTTAATACTTCTCTTATAGAAGCAATCAAAAATGGAAATGACGATATCGCAGAATTACTTGCTTCTCTAAAAGGCGTTGATATCAATGCAAGAGTTTATTTTTATTATTTGGCGAATCAATTCCAAATCAGCCAGAACAAAGTAAACCTGTAACTGGTATTATGAGATATTCTAATGATGTTAATGAAATTTTAGTCCCATTACATAAATACATTTTCTCATTAAATGAAGAAAACATTATAGAAACAGCAAAATATACTATGGGTTTCTATTATCCACCTATGAAATATTCATATCATTGGGTCATATGTAATTTAGTTCTTCAATCTTTTGTAGTAAGAAGAAATGATTTTAATATTTATTTCAATTTCCTAAAGCAAATTGATGCGATCCAGAAAGAATTTGATAGTGAAATTGACATTTTTAATATGTTTGCAAATATTTTAAGAAACTCTTCTTATAGTTGTGAATCTAATTATCTGATCCAAAAATTGATAGACCAAAACTTGCTTCAAAAAGAATTCACAAATGATATTTCAAACTTATATTTTATACACTATAAAACACCAGAAGAAATACAAAAGCTGAAATCTTATTCTAATGCAAAATCTAAAGCATTTTTCAATGATTATGAGAAACTTTCAAAAGATAATTGGGCTCTTCATAAGAAATATGTTTCTGAAGGTGTTAATCCAAATGAAATTGCTACAATAATTCGAAATGATGAAGTTGAAAAACTTCAGAATATATCATCAAATATTGGGTTTGATTTTAATCAAATGATTCCACCTTCAGTATATGAAAGATGTACAATAGTTGATGGCGATAAAATTTCACTTATTAATTATGCTGCTTTCTATGGTGCAATTAAATGTTTTAGATTTTTATTACAAAATGGTGGTGATGTAAAAGATACTGCTAGATTTGCAATAGCAGGTGGAAATGTTCAAATCTTTCATTTATGTGAACAAAATAATTCAACTTTTGATTTAGCTTATGAAACTGCAGTTGAATATAATCAAAGAGATTTATTAATTTATATAACACAAAACAATTTAGGCAATTTTATAGGTGTAACAAATTTATTGATCAAATCAATATTGTATTTTAACTTTGATTTATATACATCTTTAGAATCTGGTTCACCAATAGATGAAGGTATGCATAAGCAAGCAGCAAGAATGGGAAATACAATTTTATTAAAATATCTTAATGCAAAAAGAAAAATGCCTCGTGACATATTACCTTATGCTGCTGGATCAGGAAATGTTGAAACTATTAAATTTATAATAGAAAACGATGATTTTGATATAAATGCAAAAGACATTTTTTTATATTTTTTCATGTTTAATGGAAATTTTTCATGTTTATTATTCATACTTTTTGACGTTTATTTATTATATTCTTGACAGCTCTAATGCTTGCTTGCTCACGCGGATTTTTAGATATCGTTAAGTGCCTCCTGAAAATTAAAGATATTCAAATTAATATGACAAATGTCTTTTTAATGAGTTTCAAGTTTATTGAGAATTTTTCATGTTTATTTAATGAATTTGGAGTTTTTTATGATTATTTTGGTCTTCTTTAATGTGGGCTACCTTCTTTAATCGAAATGATATTATCAAAATACTTCTTGAACAAGATGGAATTGATTTAACTTTAAGGGATGTTCATTAATACCATTTTGGAGAGTTTACTCATATTATTTGGTGTTCATTAAAATTAATTTGGACTGTATTTGAAATAGCAAATCAAAGTAAAAATAAGGAAACCATAAACTTGCTTAATCAATTCAAGGCAAAAGGAACAAAATAATTTAATGAATAAAAATCTACAAAAAAAATTTATTTTAATAGACACACATTTTCTAATAAAAATAAATATATAATTTCCCGAGTATCTGTGACAAACTTATCTGAAAAATGAACCCTCATAAAATATATAGAATACTGTAGCACCCATTTTTCTAAACGAATAATCAATATTTTTAGATTTTGATTATATCAATCTTCATCATAATGACATCGTGTTTGATTATTACAGAAAATATCATTTTTATGATAGTTGATAAATTATTTTTGAAGTTAAAACTTAAACTTTCTGAATCTACAATAGATATAAATTTCGAAAATATTAGAGTTATATCATAATTTAGTTAAGTACCAAAATATTTAATAATTTTACATGATTTTATGTGCTAATTAATAATATTTTTTTGAAAAACCAGACAAACAATTTTCATTAACACCATTTCATGAAATTGAATTGATTTTGAGACTTGTGATAATCCAAATATCAAAAATTTAGAATCTATAATAATAAAATGCTCAATTTAAACATGCACATTTTAATAATTTTAATAATTTTTTTATTAATGTAATCGGGCATCATCAAAATGTTGTACAACAAATCCGTTCTCAGCAGTGATCAATGCATATCCGAAGAAATTTAAATCAACTGACATCGGTTTCAAACATGAGCATCGTTCATCAGGAACTTCAACGCATTCATGTGTATGTCCTGTAAGAAGATAATCTTCTGCACCAATGACATTCGAATTAACTTGCTTAAGTGCTAACATGTAAGATTTGCATTGTGTTCGAGTAAGTCGAAGAGGTTCACCAAGGTCGTGAGTCATGTATAGGTTTGATATTTCTCCAGGTTTTGGATTTGGATGTGTAAGTTTTATTAATAAATCACTTGTGACCATGTGTACATTAGAATATTTTGGCATAATTTTGGCGTACTTGGTACTAATGCTTCTATCATGATTTCCTGAGATTGCGAAAATTGGAATTCCAAATTGGTTCAAGTTTTCAAATAGATATGCATAGGTTTGTGCATCACCACAATTAATATGTGTAATATCGCCAAGTATAAATAAAACAGTTGCTTTTTCTTTAAGGATGATTTTCTGAATATTTTTTATGAATATTGGAACCGAAGATGTAATTGCTATATTTTTTCCAAAGTGACAATCTGAAATTGCAACCGCGCGCATTTTCTCATTAACAATATCTCCACCGACCCTGTAAACAGTATTTTTAGGTGTTTTATTCTTGAAAGATTTTATAGCGTTCGTCATTATATTAACGGTCAACAAAATTCCAATTTTTAATGTTTGAATCAAGGCTTGTTGATAACTATTGCATTCCTTTTTTATTTAAAAAAACTACAAACAAAGTCTAATCTAAATATTTTGCAAGTGATTTCCGAAATGAGTTAATTCTTTCGGAGAAATGGTGATGCCTCTGGAGCTCAGCATCTATATCATATGTTGCAACAACAGGATCCGCCTTCGGTTTTGACTTTGGCCTAGAAGCGCCTGCTCGTGAATGTATTTTTGGCTTTGGAATGCTGTTTGCGTATTCCTTCATTTTATCAGTTTTGCTTTGTTGCTTTGGAGGTGGCTTCCTTGGCTTGGCTCTCTTGACAACATTAGCTTTATTGTCTTGTTTTATTCGCTGCCCAAATTGCATAAGTCGAGTTCTCATTTCTTTCTTCCTTTCCCATTCTTCATCAAGTGATGGTCCAAGTCCACCTCTACTACTAAAATCTTCCATTTGTTGGATTTCTCTATACTCTTCAATTGTATATGGTTTATAACCTGGTTCTTCTTTTTTGTTTACATTAAAATCAAATTTAATATTATTCAAATCTGATATTGTTGGTTTTTTAAATTGCTCTGATGAGCCAAAAGTTGGAGTTTGTTGTCTGGCACTTGTTGGTTTATCATTTTGAAATGTTCTTGGTGATCGAGGAATCTGTTTCTCATTTCTAAGATCTGAAATTGTAGGTTTTTTTATTGGATTTTGGTTAGCTAAAATTGTTATCCCCGTCTTCTTTTGTCTTGAGCTTGGGCGTGGGGATTGAGGCATACTCATGAAACAAACTTTGTGAAATTGATAACGTACATTTTTAAGATGGATGCTTCATTCCAATCTGTTCCTCCAGAATACTCACAAAAGCAAAGGGAAGAAGTGAAGCAATACATTCAAGCTCATCCAGAAATAAGAGAAATTATACAGAAATTAATGCAAGCAATTATTGAAGCAAAACCAGAAAAACCTTTAGAATTTGCAAGAGAATATTTCCAAGGATTAAAAAAATGATTGATGATAGTATAAATAAAAAGAAAAGTTAGATGACTATTTTTTTCAACTGAAATCAATTTAAATTTTCAAATCATATATTTGATATCTGTTTACTTATCATAAAAAACAATTTCACGGTGTATCTTCATACTCCTCTTCCTCTTCATCATAAGGTGAATTGGCCTTTGTTAAATATTCTTCTTTTGTTTTCAAAAGTGATTGCAATTTTTCTTCAAGTTTTGTTATTTTCTTAATCATTTGATTAATTTTATCAGGGTTATATTCATTTGCTGATTCAAGTTTCATTTTTAATTCTTTTTCATCATTTATTTTTTTCTCAATTTCTGCAATTCTATTTTCTTTTTCATTGCATATTTTCACCAGCTCATTGTTTTCACTTTCAAGTTTTTCGATTTTAGGTCCTGAAATTGATTCAAAATAAACTGTTTTTTGTAATAATGATGTCTTTTTGATTAACTCCATGCGTATTTCCCTGTTTTCGTCATTGGGAACATTATATTTGAGATTGTTTTTTGGAGCTGGCTTCGTCATTTTGATTCTTTGAAGACGTTAATATATTCTCAAAGCCGTTTATTTTTATATAAAGTATTGAAAACTTTTCTCTATTTAACTTTTTCCTTCATAGCAAAAAATATCCATTTGAAAAGAATTTTCATTCTTATACTTTCATCAACATCAATATTCTTTAAGATATCCTTTTCGAATAATAAAGTGCAATTTGCAATAACTATTAAATAGCCTTTTAAACATTATACAAATTCCGCTCTCTTGTGAAACTGTATTGCCTAACTTCTTCGCTGAGTTTGCAATGATTAAGAGCGAATAATCTAAAGCATAAATTAAAAATTTGATTTCATTTTTTCTTTATTACTAATTTGCAGCTGTTTAATCAACTGCAGTTGAGCTAAGTTGAGTTACCACCCATCCTCTTTCGGCGCAGCTTGATTTAACGTTTTCGAACGCGGTTGTGTTTGGAATATCTACGGTCAAATTGTAGTGTTCCTTGTTTGCGTAGACATCTACGTGAGGTAATGACACAGCGGATAACACATCGATATGATTTTGCACCAAGATGCTTAAGAAATTCGAGTAGTTACTTGTGCCATATGGGAGAACAACTTCGATCATCAATCTTGTGCCACGAAGGAATAATGCGCGATCGATACATCTTGATAACATCTTAAGTTCAATGTTACCACCACTTATTACGCAGCAAATGTTTTCGTTTTCTTCGAAGTAAAATTTCTTGGAATAAACGGCCGCAAATGATGACGCGCCAGCGCCTTCGCAAACAAGCTTTGCACGTTCGGCAAGAAGAGCAACAGCAATAGCAACATCATCTTCAGATACAACAACAACATCGTCAACATAATGATAGATGATATCAAGATTGAGATCACCTGGACTTTTAACGGCAATGCCATCAGCAAGTGGTGTTTTGGTTTCTTTTGGTAATGGATCGACAATCCGCTTCTTTTGTTTGTTGAAAAGTTTGTAAGTTTCAGGACATGATGCCATTTGTACACCAACAATTCTGATATTGGGCTTAAGTTTCTTAAGTGTAAACGCAACACCACTGATAAGACCACCGCCTCCAATTGGAACAACAACGGTGTCAATATTTGGATTTTGTTCAAATATTTCTAAACCAATGGTTCCTGTTCCAGCAATGATATACTTATCATTGTATGGTGGAACAAATACCCAATCAGTATGCTCAGCTAAAGCCTTTTCCATTTCTCTTTTGGCATCATCAAAAGTTTCACCAATTTGAACGACGTTTCCTCCATAATGTTTAGTAGCATTAACTTTGGCAATGGATGCATTTTCTGGCATGTAGATGATGGACTTGCACTTACAAAGAGAAGCAGCAAGAGCAACACCTTGTGAATGATTTCCAGCGCTGACACAAACAACAGTGGTACCTTCTTTGAGTGTTCTCATTTTATTTAATGCTCCCCTAAATTTGAAAGCTTTGCATCTTTGAAGTGCTTCAACTTTGAGATAAAGATTACATCCGCACATTTTTGCGAGATTGCTTGGTTGACTTAGTGGAGTAACAACAGCTTCATCTTTGATCCTTTCTCTTGCTTCTTTAACATCATCTAATGTTATGCAAGAATGCTCTGACATTTTTTTGAAGTGATGAGTTCATGAGTTCATCGTTTTTGGGCGGTTCAATTCAAAAAGTATGTTTCTGAGGGGACAAAAATCTAATAACGTAGAATTCAATCTAACTTTTTGTGAGGCCTTCAGAAATATGAAATTGAAAACAAAATTGGTCCCTTTCATTGAAAATTTATAACAAAATGCTAACCAACTTTTTACACCTTCCAAGGTGAATCTAATTTTTAGAAACATAAAATTAGAACACGCCAAATTTTGTATATGTTATAGCTCATGTACTTGTTGTGACAAGAAAAGGAATAATTTTTATATATGATGCCCCAATACGACACCAACAATAATTTCATTCAATATCGTGTAAACCTCATAATTTAAAATCTTTTGACAAATTACAGAAAACAATTCGAAATGCTTTTTACATGCAAAAGAAACATTTGATCTCAAGTTTTGGAGATAACTGATGCAAACGAAATGAATCATATCATTAGATAATCCACAAATTTCAAATGTATTTGCCAGTTATTGTTTAGTCATTTAGCACTTGGCGATGATTTGTTCTGAGACAGCGAGTAATTCTGGAGCAGCGTGGCCGATTGTTTCAGAGAGGTACTTAGTGTTATCTTGAGCGAGGACCTTAACGCGTGCTGGGTCGATCTTCATAACAGCTTCGAATTGTTCCTTAGTGTAGTTGAGTCCGTCCCAGTCGATATCTTCGTAAGCTGGGATGTAGCCGAGTGGTGATTCGACAGCGTGTCCTGTGCCTTCGACGCGGCGGATCATCCAAGCGAGAACGCGTGCGTTGTCACCATATCCTGGCCAGAGGAACTTGCCGTCTGCTGACTTGCGGAACCAGTTAACGTGGAAGACTGCTGGAACTTTGCCCTTTGTGATCTTCTCCATTTCGAGGTAGTGCTTGAAGTAGTCACCCATGTGGTAGCCGCAGAATGGAAGCATGGCGAATGGATCACGACGGAGTGCGCCGACTTGACCTTCAGCAGCTGCTGTTTGTTCTGAACCGACTGTAGCACCGAGGTAAACACCATGTGCCCAGCTTGTGGCTTGGAAGACAAGTGGGATATCGTTCATACGACGGCCACCATAGATGAAGATGCTGATTGGAACACCTTCTGGATTTTCCCAAGGGCAACGTTTGTGAAGATTGTGTTGTTAGCGCATGAGTCAAGTGCGTTTGGATTTGTTTCGCGGGCTGTACCTGGGGCAACACCGAAGAAACCATTTTCTGGGTTGATGGCACGAAGTTGGCCAGTTGCATCTGGTTTGATCCATGCGATATCATCACCAACTGTGGTAACCTTCCATCCCTTGTTACGGAGGGCTTCTGGTGGGATAAGCATGGCTAAGTTTGTCTTACCGCAAGCTGATGGGAAGGCTGCTGTGACGTATTTCTTGTTGCCTTCTGGTGTTTGGATACCAAGGATAAGCATATGTTCGGCGAGCCAACCTTCATCTTTACCAAGTTTGGAACCAATACGGAGGGCGAAGCATTTCTTACCAAGGAGTGCATTACCACCATATCCTGAACCGAAGGACCAGATTTGACGGGTTTCTGGGAAGTGTGTGATGTATGTGTTTTCTGGGTTGCATGGCCAAGCAACATCCTTAACGCCTTCCTTGAGTGGCATACCAACGGAGTGGACGCATGGGATGAATTCATTATCCTTTTCAATGCATTCGAGAATCTTTGGTGAAACGCGGGTCATGATACGCATGTTGACAACAACATAAGCAGAGTCGGTGATTTCGATACCGTTCTTGGCAATGTTGGAACCGATTGGACCCATGAGAGATGGGATGATGTACATGTGTACGGCCTTCCATGCATCCATCATAGAGAGCTGTAAGTCTCTTTTGCATGTCAGCTGGTGCTTCCTTTTCTACACGAGCAACATCACGTGGATCAGAGCGGAAAAGATAGCAGCCTGGGCGCTTTTCTTGGTTGAGTTTGATGGCTGTGCCTTTGGCAACCATTTCATCGAATAATTTCTTGGCTTCTTCTTCACTTCCATCGCACCATTGAACATTCTTTGGTTTGCAGAGATCAGTCCAGTGCTTGACGAAATCGAGAACCTTTTGGCAAGATGTCGGAGCAGACATATCTAAAAGTGATATGACTACTTTAAATTAATTCGAATTTCAGAAAATCTCAGAAATTTTTCAATACCGAAAGGCCACACAAAGCCTATCGGACGATCGATGAGGTTATTTATCAAAACAGAATAAAAGCTAATTTTTCAACCATAATTATATCCAGAGAATTTTCACCGAAAAATTGGATGATGAATTAGATGAATTTTGTTCACGATGAAGATTTTTTTTTGTAATTTAATTAATTAATTAATTTTGATTGAAATAAATACATATCAATAGCTCTAAAACTGAGGGCCCATCTTTACTGTATTGGTTATTACATTTTAAGTAACAGTATTATTAATTTCTAAAAATATATTTCGAAAATTTTTGTTAAATTTCTACTTTGCTGCAAATACATTTTATATAAAAATTTTCCCTGTTGGTTATCCGTCTTGTAATTAAATTAGAAGATGATGAAATATCTCTATTCCATTTTTATTTTACTGTATTTCACACAACTTGAAAACACCGCTTTGCTCTTCAATTTTTTGTGTGTTTTCCTGTTTTGTAATGAGTATTGGATTTTTTCTTTGTGGAATTGTCTGAACTAAAGCTTCACCCCAAGAAAGCCCATTTCCAACTCGCACCAGTATTTCTGCAACGTGGTTTATTGTAAGCACTTGTCTTCCCTCCATTTTGATATGTTCTGAAATTGGTAATCTTTCCATTCTAATATTGTTTTTGAGAGCAAAATCACGAGTAACGCCTTTTTTTGAGTTGTGGTCAAGTAAGCAACCAATTATATAGTACTTAGAAGGATCTAATTTCATGCAAACATTATCTGTATCTGCCGTTAAATAAATTAAATCTTTAGTTTGGAACACGTCAAGGAGTGATTCATTATGGAAAGTAACAATCTTTTTGTTCCAGCCAAATGCACTAACTCTATTGAATAAAGCGTCCCAAGTAGGATTCATAGAAGTGAATATCATTGGAAGAGAAAAATTTGATGCTTTGTTAAAACTATAGGCCATAGATATTTGGGATACAACTTTTTTTTGAAGATGCTCATCCATATAAAAATCCCAGCTCATATCCATTATTATTTTTGGCCCATCCAAGGCTTTGACTTCTTTTTTGCGGGAGTTACGTTTGCGTGGGTTAGTTTTATTTTGTGGGAGGGTACGTTCCCTGTCTTCTTTTTCCATGTAAAGAAGACGTTTAATAGGGCACACCAAATTATTTGATCAAATGAATTCAAAAAATTGAATATTAAAACACGTTTAAACATTTAAAACATTATCGGCTTCAAACACGTTATAAAACACACAAAATATCTAATGGATCAAACAGATGAAATGCCGTCAATGGATATCAACCCAGGAAACGCAATAAAGCGTGTCCATGAATGCTTTAAGTATATGACCCTTCAGAAATGGAAACAATATTTTTATCTTTATCCAGAGCTAGAAAGATTTCAAGATATCCGAGTAAGAGGATCAGGGAAAATGCTTCCAGAAGATGACGAATTCACTGCTGAATGGAATAATCTTCGTGCTTCTTCTGTTGATACAATGTTAAAAAATTTGGAGAGTGCTCAAACATTTTCAGAATTTCAATTATGTGTTCAACGTCTCTCTAAAATTGTAAAAGATTCAAGAATTCTTTGGAACATTCTTCATACTGAAGTTCAAGCTACTGCATTAAAAGTCACATCAAAGCAATCGCATGAACTTGCAACCAAATTCTTTACCCCAGTAATGCTTTTTGAGTATGGCATTGATTCTTTTCTTCATAGTGAACTTTGTAATTTTTCTAAAGTTCAAACTGAAGATGATGTCATAGACATTTTTTATGCAGCTGCAGGATATATCCGTATTTGCAAACTCCCCAACAACTACAAAATCACTAACACCAATTTTATTACATTTGTATCACGAATTTTAACCACATTTGTTCGTCTTTCTGAATTTGATGCTGAGCATTTTGTATGGCTTTCTGAATCGATTCATGAACATTATCCACTTGATCCACCCAATTATACCTCAATTTTTTCTGATACCATATCTGAATACACCAACAGCAAAGTTGTTGATAGTTCACTTCATAAGCTCCAAAAGCTTCGAATAATATCCACTTCTCCTTTATTCCATGACCTCCCAATTCTAAAAGAGAAAGTTAACGAATTCTTCAATCTAGCATTGAATGATTTACACAACTTCCTATTCAAATATATTTTTGGATGTTTTGTTCATATTTCATGGGATAGCGAAGAAACTGAAGGATGTATTAGTGAGCCATTAGAGTCCTGGAAATTATTCTTAATTAATTTCTCTAATAAAGCAAAACAACATTCCGAAATACCAATTGAACTGATAAAGGACTTTATTAAATATTCTTTATCATACTTCGTTGGTTATTATGGGGAAGTACAAGCATCTAAAGGAAGAGCTGTAGACTTAAGAAGAGATATCTTCCAAGTTGTCGATTTATGTACGAAATACTTCCCTGGAAAGTTGGGAAGAGGTTCACTAGAAAAGATTTGGTATTTGTTGTACATTGTAGCAGTAAGTGGCGCTGAAGATGATATGTTGAACAACGTGAAACAAGAAGACTTCGCAGAGAGCGATCAGCCTTATTTGGGCCTGAAGCATAACGATGAAGATTTTAGTGACTATAAAATGGCGCTGACAAGGCTAAGTAAGAAATTCGAGTCTGAATTCGAGGCTTTCCCTGCAATGGTGGAGTTTGTGAGGAAAAATTATGCTTGAATAATAATAAATATCGGATCTTGTTAAAGAGCTCTGTTATATGGAAATGTTTTTCTTTTGTCATTTTTGATAAAAGTTTAAATTCAAATAATTTTATTTGAAAACATATTAATAATTTTTACAATATTATAGCTTGAATGAGAAATATATAAACAAATGAAAACCTAAGTATCAACATTCTGCGTTTATTATAAAACAAAATGACCTGAGTGCTTCATTATTGAGTGAAAGACATTAAATGAAGATACATTATCAATGTAATTAATATTTAATGAGAGCTTAATTAATATAACTGGTATGTAAAATTATGAAACTTTATTCCACATTATAATAAATGCTCCTCATTTTTGTTATTGTTTCTCATTCGATCAATTAGAAACTATAACATAGATATATAATTATATATAATGTACAAACATATTTCGAATATTATAATAATTCACGATGTTGGTGATTATATAAAGCTATTTATTCCATGAAAAATAAAAAATTTACATTATAAAACATTTCTATAATACAAAGATCTTAGAATCGTTTATATTAACAAAATGTTGAGTGATCCAGGATAATTTTTATCGGTGTGTGTTGTAAAGAACTTAAGTGATATGTTGTAAACTGACATGTTAGGGAATTCAATTTTAAGAGACATCATCCGCCCAACAATATCTTAACCGACGTATTTCATAATATTATAAACTATTCAATTTCAACGGTTCAAATTAGTTCTCTATGAATTCCGTGTGGCTTTCATGCGACTATGAACCAATGTCAATGCAGATCAGATCATGCCCAACACAGACACCAGTTTACGGCGTATTTCTTCAAGATCCTTCAATTATAGGCGAATGGATTCCAAGACCACACGCACCATTTCATTTTGTTGACTCTGATTTCGAAACTTGCAAAACCGATTCAAGCGGATCCGAAGTTTTATCTGATTGTGAAGTAGTTGCATAGCTATTCTATTATTAAAATTCTTTTGTTCTTAAATTATTATTACATCTATTTATTCATAATAATTTTCATAATCTTCAACAAGCTTATCATTCGGAATGTTTTCCCAAGGGGAGTAAAATGGCGACAAATAAAGGTACCATTTATTTCTTGGTCCGAATACATCTTCGATATTTTCAATTACTGAAGATTTCGCAAATTTTTCTCTCGGAATATTCATTGTGTGCTCCCATGACGTAATTCCCACTAGCACTAAGCAAAATGTTGTGAATGCGAATGAAAATGCGAAAAATCCAAAATAAAATGTTGCTATTGCAAAACCCAATTTTAATAGGAAAGGAATGTTGAACATTCCATAATTTCCCGATTTATAATCTCTGTAACAAAGAATGAGGAAAGAAACACATGGAATTGCGCAAAAGAGAGATGCATAAAATGTGAACAAAATAAAGAATTTAGTGTTGCGCTTTCCAATCCATGTCATTGTCCAATTACAAAAATGGTCGGGTCGAATGACAATGCGTGCTGCAGATTTTGATACAATTGATCGTGGTGGTCGAGGCTGATTTCGTGCCCATCGGAGTTGTTCTGGTGTTGTAATTATCCCCTCAGGGCCAGGATCGAATTGTGATATTAAGGCTTCATTGTCTGTGGATTCATTATCAAAGGATAAATCTTGTGATTGATTTAAGGACCAATAAAAAGGATAATAGCCTGGTCCATCATGGAGTGTTCTACAAAGCGCTGCAAGAAAAAAAACATCAAGAATCAAAACAACAAAAAATAAAATGTAAGAATGTTGAAAAAAAGTCGAATAATAATAAAAAATTGGAAGAAAGCCGATTCCTAAGATAAATGAGCAACTTGGAATCATGGGTTGAAATATCCATGAGCCCAATAATACTAAATTTGAATTATCCATTTTAAGAAAATTAATTCCAAAATGTTTTTCGTATCTACCAGAACTGTAACCAGGAAATGGGATATCTTCTTCCTCCCTTTTGAAAGGCCTGGTCATTCTACCCTATTTTTGATTTGTGATGTGATATGAAAGAACGATACGGCATATTGAATTAAACGAGTTGATGAACCAATAATGTTCATTATTTATGTTACATTTACACAAAAATATTACAGCAATTATATGTAAACAGTACACACATAAGTATCTCATTAACCATTTTCAGACTTTATATATCAAAAATGACATTACTTTCATATCATATTCAGAACAATGTAAATATTGCAACATTAGATCAAACAAATTTATTATCTTTAAAAAATAGTAATTATAATTTATTATTATTTATTATTTAATAATCCTCGTGATTGAACATTCCTTCCTTCATGTCCTTCTTCTTTCTCTTCTTTGCGATTTCTCTTTCTCTTTCCTTTGCGTTCATTGTTCTTTCTCTTTGGATATCTCCCTTGTACTTCTTTTTGATTCTTAATGCCTGTGCATGACTCATTAATTGGAATCCGAACATTTCATGGATTTTTGTGTTTTGTGTCATCTGCTGTAAGAAATGTACTTTTGTTATTCTTCTAATTGCGGAAAGTTTTACATTATTTCTTCTTCCAAGAATATGCACTGTTTGGTTCGCAAGAACTAATTCTTCATCAATTTCGTCTTCAATGGATGAAATAACAGCGTTTGCTTCGTTTCCAATTGTTTTCTTATGTTCTTTCTTGGCGATATTCTTACTTAAGTTTGCAAGACGTGGACGGAAATCAAAGAGAAATGTTTTGGAAGAAGAAGCGCTTTCATCTTCGGATTCAACTCCATTTTCGTAATCAATAAGAGCTTCATATACAACTCCAAATAATGGAATGGCAGCTAATATAATCTTGTGCTTTTGTACCGAGAAGGCTGTTTCTAAAATGGACTTAAGATTGGGTAATAATTCGGTGGCAACAACATCAGATGGTAATGACGAAACAAGAAGCTCAATGGCATTGATACAGTCAGCTATCATGGCCGGAGTGAAGTTGGGTGACTTCTTTTTGATAATGAAATCAGTAAATCGATTGAAAACTTTGATGCAGACATCATGATGTGACATGGTGAAAGAAGTAATAAAGGCAATGGAAAAGAAGCGGAAAGATTGTTCTTCAGCAATGTTCTTAAGATTTGGCATTAACTCATTGAGAATTGTATTTGTGAAAGTTTCAAATTCCTCAAAGGTATTGAGTGCAAGATTGCAAATGACGCCAAGTGCTTCATCGTGTTCAGCTTTTGAAACTGGATTTGTGATGGGACCAATAAGAGCAGTAACAGTGTCATTCAAAAAGGGTAATATATCTTCTCCAATGAATCTAGCAGTTAAAGTTTTGTTCATGGATTGCATTGCTGACAATCTAAGTTCACTTCTTTCTGAATATAACTTTTCGATAAATGTTGGCCATTCTGACTCCCAATTGTCCAAATCATTGATTACTGCTGAGGCTTCTTCAAGAGCAATATCTTTGTCTTTTCGTTTATACTCTCTTCGGTAGATAGAACTCATGGTTCGAAATGATTTTGGTCGTCAAACCAGTTTTATTAAGTTTACATTTAGTAAACTTCACAAATTACAGTGGCTATAGTCAGGAAGTAAATATTTACAATTTTTTAAATTTTTTAAATAAACAACATAAAGAATGTGATGATGATGGTTGTATATTAATAGTTCTTCATATTTCAAGCTGATAAATGATTTAATTAGCATATAATTATAAGTTTGAATTACAATTCGAATGATCTTTTTCTCTATATTATAATAAGACTAATTGCATATCATTCTTATATGAATTTTTCATCATACTACATATTAAATACGATACTATTATATCATAATATGAAGAATATGTATAAAATTTCATTGAAGCGACCGTTATACGATACATAATCGAGAACGTTCGCATCGAGGCGGAAATTGAATACGCGCAACGATATTTGTATGAGTTGGCATAATTATAACCACAATCACAAAACCTTTTCATTAAAAATCTATAAAGAAATTTTAATTCCATAAAATAGACAGTTTACAATATTTAATATATATTACATTTGCACCCAACTTCCTTTTCATCCACTTCCCTTGTCAGAGAACTAATTTCTATTGGTGTTTTCTGTCGTGGCTTCTCCATCTCTTGTCCTACCACAATTGTAACTCTTTTGACTGGTTGAGTTTCTTCTTTTTTCTTTACCGGAGTTTCATTCTTTGTGCTTGCGCTCGAATACTCTGTTTCATATTCCTCTTCTTCCTCTTCGTAACCAGAATAACTATAATCAAAAGATGTCATATCTAAAGAAACCGGAGATATTCGACTTATTGTTTCTTTGGGCAAACTTTCCCAATCGAATTTCTGTTCAGCTCCTCCGAGCTCTTCAATGGCTGTATTAAGCAGCTTGAAGTATCTTCTGTAGTTTGGTTTGTCATAAAAACCAAGTTGCGCAACGTCTGTGTAGATTTTGATGAACTGATCTGGAAGATTCTTACAAAGATCTTCGGGATGTATTGACTTCTTTAAAGAGTACGTTTCTTCTCTGTCTTTGCTACCGGGCCATGGAAGATGTTTTTGGACGAGTTCGACTATGCAATATATCCATGAGATGAGATCATCACGACGAGATAAATCTTCGCCATCATGGGCATATACTGAAGCAAATGAACAGGTTCCAACAAATCCTGGATGATCTTTTTGTTTTAATTGTTGGCCATTCTTATTAAGATAACGTTTGGAGAGACCAAAATCAATAAGACAAATCGGATTCTTTCTGTTGGGACGAATTAAAAAATTCCCTGGTTTGATATCACGATGAATAAAGCCACGAAAATGTAATTCTTCAATACAACTTAACATTTCTTTGGCTAAAATTGTAGCAGTTGCTTTGGACATAACTTTTGATGGAAGCACACGTCTGATTGCTGATAGTGAAGGACCTAAGAGTTCCATTATATAATAATTGATTTCATTCGTTTCACCAGAAAGATAAAAACGTGGAAATAAAGGGGTTTCACTAAGCTTCTTAACAAACTTAATTTCTTCTAAAAGACCATGCTTCTTTGCATCTTTTCTCTCAACTTTCATTGCATATGGACCTTTTCCTCTTGTTGTGTAAACAGAATAAATTTCTCCATATCCTCCATGCCCAATATGTCTGTATATTATAAATTGATTTATTTGTGTATTTGGTGGATATACATTTTTATCTTTTTCGTCCATTTGCCCTTTTATTTTCTATATCGTTCAGAAGTTTTTGAATCGATTCAGAGAATATCTTCGTTAACCGTTTCTAGGGCGCAGTTCGACCAGATATTGATTGAAAATATGCGGGAAAAAAAACAATAATATTCCAATAATTATATAGTATATACATATAATGTACTAAAAACACAGAAGTATATTCACTAGTTATTATAGTCTCAGAATGAAATTTAATTTTATTTTTTTGAAGAGAGATATGACCATTTACAATAGAGATTAATGCCAAGACCTATGATAGCATGATCTAGGTGCGCTATTTATTCCCGTTTTATAATCATTTACGTAATCTATTTTGTCTATTGTGGTTTTTATGTGGTTATCACACGATCATATTTAATTCAAAATTTGAATGTTTTATTTTTGCTTCATTTGTTGTAAATTTTTCACAAAATTTTCTTCTTCTTGAAGAGATAGTATGTTTTTCGAATTTTAAAAATTATCAATACCGTTTTGTAAAAACTTATAGCTCATTCGTATTTTCGTAAATCTTTCACACAAAATATCTTTTTTCTGTATACTTTCTGTGATTCTGGGTATGTTTACATTGCGTTGTAAAATAACTTTTTGTTTATTATGACCGGATATTTTTCGGTTATTTTCAATAAAATAAAAAGGCTTGATAACGAAAAGTAAAGTCGAATTAATGTAAATTAATGTTCTTGTCATGGAATAGATTAAATGTACATTAAAATTAATTGATACACATAATAAAATAGATCGATAGATTTAAAAAGCAATTAATAAATGTTCCGTAGTTCCGAATTTTTCACGTTGTGTATGGTTGAAAGAAATTCAGAAGCTATTGATTAAGTATCAATCTTCAGTATATGATAAGTCTGTTGTATCTACATCACAATTCATTCATACTTTCATGTTTTTTAGGCCGAACATAATAAAGTACAAAGCGAAGTGTCAAGTTATAAAAATATTGATGTACATGTTTTTTATTAATTTACTTCCACTCTCAAATAGTTTTCAACGAACTCATAGAAAAAAATTGAATATGAAATTGTTACAACAAAATGATTGACTCCCTGCTTGTTCCAGAAGAACCATCATATTCAAAGGGCTTTAATACAAAACGAAAAAAGAACAAGATCATTTTGATAATAGTAGGAATTGTAATTGGTTTAGCAGTTATTGGTGTTATTATTTATTTCACTCTCCCAAAAAAGTCCTCGACAATTGAATGGCGAGAAGTTCTTCGCTGTCGCAAAGGCAAGTACGTTAATGATACTGCCATGCAACTTGCCACACTTTACAATTCTGGTGATGGTGTTCTTCTTTGTGGTGGTGGTTCAGATATTCATCCCAATACTGCGCGCCCTGCATTGTACCGTTCAACAGATAATGGTGAAAACTGGAATCTAGTTTATACAGGTACATCAGATATGTGGTCACTTTATTCATTCCAACGTTTACCGAACAATGAACTCATTGGCATTGTTCCAGGCAAGCTTCTTCATTCCACTGACGCTGGTGTTACTTGGACAACTCAAGATATGCCTGATACAGGATTTTCAATGCAAAATGGAGGAGGTGTTCTTCTTATTTCCAAGAATCCAAACGAAATATACCGTAGTACCGACAATGGTCGCACATATTCTACCATTAAATATTGTTCAAGTGGATGTGATAATCTTCGCGCAATCACATATGCGGGGAACAACACATTTTTCATGGGCGTAGGCGAAGAAGATAGTGAGAATGGCCGAGCTCGTGTATTTAAGACCATTGATGGCGGGTTGAATTGGAGCGAAGTATTAACATTACAAATCAATTCTTCCGATTATGTCATTTTTTCTGTTTTTGCATATGATGAACAGCATGTTATTGTTGGCGCAGGTGTAGTTAAGCCCGGAATGCCATCGATGTACTACACAACAGATGGCGGCAAGAATTGGAGTCCCGGAGTCGACATAACAACATTTGACGAAACGCTTAAAATTGTTCGAAGTTTTTATAAGGGAAAAGACGGAAGGCTTTACGCATGTTGTGACTGTTCATACGCGAGCTCGAGTTTGTGGGCTGATGAGCCTGACGTGAACACGAATTCCGCGATTTTGGTGTCCGATGACCAGGGAATTAATTGGAAATTGTTTTCTAAAACAAACACCAAAAGACTGTATTGGATAACACAGGCTGATGACGGAGAATTTATCGCGGCAACAGGCGAATTCGGACAAATATTGAAGTCTAGGACAAAAAGTGAATAATAGTTAGAAAAAAATTTATTTGTAAAATTTATATAAAAAATTCATTAATATATTCAAAATTGTTTTTAAAAAAGAATTAATTTGTTCAAATCTTTGCTCTGAAGAAGAAATAATTTGTAAACCACAGAATATTATGTATTTCAATAGCCGATAGCTGGCGTATAGTAAGTTGAGGAAGAAAAGATATTTAAGAGATTAACTTAACATTTAATTAGGTGAATAAGTTATTTCCTTTAAGATGTCAAAATTGCTTTAAGCGAAATATTTGATTTGTAAATGATTTGTGTATGAAATTATACTTTTAGTTATTTGTTAAAAAAAGAACCAAGCATTTTAGCATAAGCAAGATTTCCATTTGTTGCCATATTAGATTACAAAAGTCACGCAGCAGAAAAGTTTTTTCGTGGAAAAAATTCCCAAAATTTTCATAGAATTAGCCAAACAAAAAGTAACAACGATGAAAACCGATCGTTCACCTAACTAAATAAACTTCTTAAACGATTTTTTTGAAATATCAAATTATATCAAAAAGTTCACCAACCATTTGAACCATGAGCTCAGCAGGAAACAACTTCCAGTATGCAATGGTTGCTTACGGAACCAAACCACTTGCCGAATACTCAATCCTTGATGGTAATCATCGTAAAATTGCTGTTAAAATGCTTGAAAATCTCGATCCAAAGACCCCTCGTGCTATTGTTGAACAAGGTAACTTTGTCTTCATGACATTAACTGATCCTGATAGAACAACTTTCCTTTGCTTAACAAACAAAAATGTTAGTCCACAAGCACGTATTTCTTTCCTTCAAGATTTACAACGCAAATGGCGTAGCAAGTACGGAAATGGCGGTTCAACATTCCCACCAAACTCAAAGGATAATGAATTCGGTAAGACTGAAATGGCTGCTTTAATTAGAAACTTTAATTCTGAAAGAAATCAAAAGTTAACAACAATTAAGGAGAACATTGCACAAGCTCAAGAACAAATGACTCAAAACTTGACAATGGCCTTCGCTCGTGGTGAACAACTTGAAGTTATGGAAAAGAAAGCAGAAAATATCCAAAATTCTGCTGCCACATTCCATCGTGAAGCAACAAACGTAAGAAGGAAGATGTGTTTCCAAAAGTACCGTTGGTATCTTCTTGCTTTCATTCTCTTGGTTGTTGTTGTATTGGTTATTGTTCTTATCGCATGCAAAGGTTTCAACTGCAGTAAGAAGAAAGAAGAGTAAGTCGTGCTTAAAAAAAACTTATAGCCCACAAATTTTTTTTGTTCTGTTAATCGATTTCGTTGGGGTGGTCCTACGGAGAACGTTAATTTATGATTTAAATGCCACTTTTTGATAAACGAAAATTAATTTGCAATGTCCACAACAAACCCTGAACCTGATCAATTTTACTTTGTAATATTTCAAACGCCAGATGAAAGGTATTATCATTTTGAACCAGAAATTAATCAGAAAATTTTTGATTACAAATCCATTTTTTCAAAAAGATATCAAATGGATGAAAA
Organism: Histomonas meleagridis; assembly: GCF_020186115.1. NCBI lineage: Eukaryota > Parabasalia > Tritrichomonadida > Dientamoebidae > Histomonas > Histomonas meleagridis. The sequence continues at coordinate 136,631 of NW_027150897.1, forward strand.
TAAAATTGATTTTAAATATAAGAATAAGGATATATCCGAAAGTGATACTTTTCAATCAGCTAAAATAAGAAAAAATTCAACAATTCAAACTTTTTTGGATGGAAATGGACCTAAATATGAAGCCGAAGAAGTTGAAGTAAATATTCCTAAAGAAGAGCCTCAAAAAGAGGAATCATCCGAAATATCGGATGAACTACAAATAATTATCAATATGGGCTTCGATATCGAACAAGGTAGAGCTGCATTGGAACGCACAAACAACAACTTGGAGAGAGCAATCGAGCTCATTTTGGATTCATAGAATCATGAAATAAAATCGGTTTGCTATTTTTAATCAAATCTTCCTCTTTAAATTTTATTTTGTGCAAAAAAAGTCAAGAAATTATTTTTCAAGTAAGAGAAGTTTTGGAAATGTTTACTTTTTGGAGCGGATTTTATGTGCTCTTAAAAATCAAAATTAGATAGAAATATATGCAACAAAAAATTGCAGGTTCCATGAAGAAGGATGAATCTAATGAAAATATTTGGAACACTTTTTTCCAAACTTTATTTTAAAGCAAGAAAAACTTATTCATAACTTATTTTTCCTTTCTGCTTAATATACAGAATGCTTTTGTTATGCTTTATTATAATAATCATTTTTAACTTTTAATAAGTATTTTAAATCAAATTTCATTTTTATCACTGTAGTGTTGCAACAAGTTGTTATATTTTAAATATAGCTATTAATAGCAAAAAATACCAGAAATTAATTTCTTCATTCAGTAGATTCAAAAAAAAAAAAAAAACAGAAATTATATCTTTTAATGTTCATATAATTAAAGAAGTAAAAAATATAGAAGAGTTGGGAAAAGTATGTGCCTCATGTTATAATTATGAAATTTTCATATTTAACTTAAATAAGAACCAACAAATATTTAGAATAATCAAATATTAATTAAATATTAATATAAATTTTTTATCTCAAATTATACAATTTATAAAATCCAAGAGCATCACACTTTTTTAACATATTTCAAAAAGGAGAGATTTAATGGCGGTGATAATTTATTTATCCCATTATCATGTATTAAAATGAGTCTAAATTAGCCTTTTATTTGTTGTCACTTTACTTGTAATTTATTAGTTTTAAAATTTAAATTGTAGAAAAGATATTTTGTGATATTTAGAAAACAATTTTCAATATTTACCTTTCAGTATAAGTAAAATTTTGGAGATGAAAAAATCTTTAATTATTTTTGTTTAAGTTTTAAAATGAATAAAATTTTGAATATATCTAAAAATTAGCTTTTCATTTTTTTAATCAACCTAGAAGAAATGTTTAATTTTGTTATATTTGCTGTTTTCCATTTACAATCTCATTCAAGCGTACTTAATTTTTCAAATATATTTGTAGTAAAATATGTTCCTCAAGATGATCAAGTCGACAAAGTTATATTTTGGAATGGTGTTCATACAATAGGATGGCACGCATTTAAATCATGGAAATACTTAAATGAAGTAGTAATTTGGCATACAACATCAATTATTGAAGATTATGCCTTTAATGATTGTCAGAGTCTAAAAAAAGTATTTTTTGGAAACAATATCACAAAAATTGGAAATAACGCATTTTCGTATTGCATATCTCTGGAAAGTATTCATCTTCCTAATTCTTTAAAAGTTATTGGAAATTATGCATTTTATCAATGTGCGAATGCAAAAGTTATTGATTTAGGTAAAGGAATAGAAAGAATTGAAGATTTAGGTTTTGGTTTCTGTAAATCAGTCATGGAAATTATTTTCCCACGCTCTTTAATTCATATTGGTGATGGAGCCTTTTTGAGCTGCAAAAACTTAATTTCAATTGAATTTAAAAATAATTTTCAAGCAATTCCTGAATATGCATTTGGTTATTGCGAAAGCTTATTAGAAATTAATCTTAAATTTATACAAAGAGTTGCCAGATATGCTTTGTTCAATTGTATTAAATTAAAAAAAATTGATATTGGAGATTCTCTTTTAGAGATCAGTGCAGATTCATTACAATATTGTACATCTTTAGAAAATATCAATGTAAGTTCAAATAATATTCATTTTTCAAATTTCAATAATGATGGGATTCTATATGATAAAAATTTTACAACAATAATATCTTGTCCAGAAGGAAAAGTTATAGAAGATTATTTTTTCCCTGAAAATATTGAAACTATTGGGGACTGTGCATTTTTCCAATGTAATAACATTAAATTCTTTCACATGAATGAAAAATTAAAAACAATTTCGAGTTTTTCTTTTCAAAGTTGTAATGGTTTAACAATATTATTTTTACCTAATTCAATATTAAGAATTGAAAGATGTGCTTTCCTCAGATGTACAAATTTTAAAATGATTATTATAGGAAGGAACATCATTAAAATAGGAGAATATGCATTTGATGAATGTATTTCTCTCAGATGTGTTCTATATTATGGAGAAAGAGAACCACGTGTAGAAAGAAACATATTTTCTAAAACAATTTTCTTGAAAATATATGTTTTGAAGTCATATCAAGGAAATACATTTGCAGGATTAACTGTATTCAAAGGAGATGTTTATGGACAATGTCCACCAATTACATTATTTGCTCCTAAATATGGCTAGTAAAAATTAGAATAATATCTATCATTATTTTTTGTTTAAAAATGAATTTAAAATGTTTTTTCCTTTTTCAAATACGTTGACACAATCAAATAAACTTAGTAAAACGAATAAATTCACAAATTAAGCTTCATGCACTAAATCGAATACATTTACAGTTCCCGCCAAAGTGATTTAGCACTATCTTTTCCTTGTATATTAACATTACATTCGTAATTTATAAAACACATACAAAATTATTTTCGTTTTACATATAATCCATTTTCAAAATATTTGCACAAACAAGAAGGATTAAAATATATCAATGCAACCAAATTACAAAAATACAACAAATTTTGTAGAGTCGATATTCTTGATGATTGATTTCATTATAAAGTTGAATTTCAAATTTGAAATTTAAAAAAAATATCAGATCATAAATTGAAATGAGCCCTTGTGAGTGACATGTCACAAATGGTTTAATAGGGTGTTCAATTAGTGTTTGCTAACATCAACATTTCAAATTTGAAGTTAAATAGAACTCAAACCTGACAAAGCAAAATTGACCACTTATATATTCAAAAATAGTATAGAAAAAGTTTTAAATTTCATGAGTTTACTTACGCAAACAATTCAAAATCTATTTTGATTGCGACAAAAAATTTTCATGAGCTTTTCATCACGTGTTATTGATACATCCAAATATAACAAGATAGAAATGATAGGCAGGGGTGGTTTTGGATCTGCATTTTTGTGTCAAGATCCTGTAACAAATCAATATGTTGTTGTAAAAAATATATCCATAGATCCACGAAATCCCCGACAATTTCAAGATATTGTTCGCGAAATCGAAACAATGGATTCTATACGTCATCCGACAATTCATAGAATACTAGGATATTCTCCAGCAGATCCATCAAGATTCAAAGATCCCGAAATCATCACTGAATACAAACCTATGAGATCTCTTGATCAACTAATTTCAAAGTATGCTACCCCTGAAATATTACCACCTGATTTTAAAACCAAACAAAACAAAATTATATATGGCATTGCATATGGCATGAATCTTCTTCATCAACATGAACCTCCAATAATTCATCGTGATTTAAAACCGGGAAATGTTCTTCTAGATTCTAATTATGAACCATGCATATCAGATTTTGGATTATCCAAATTTGTTGTTACTGACACACAAACCAATTTTACTGGCACATTACGTTTTATGGCTCCAGAGATGATGCATTATGACATTCATTACACCACAGCTATTGATGTATATGCATATGGTCTCATCTTATATCAATTTTTCGTTGGCTCATTACCGCATCCAGAGATACAAAATGACATTGACTATGCCGCGCAAGTTCGTGATGGTCTTACAATCGAAGTTCCGCCCGAGTATTATGACTATGTACCACTTCCATTCCGAAACCTTATTAAAGAATGTTGCGCGCGCGATCCAAAGAATCGTCCAAAGTTCTGCGACATCTTAACGAAGCTCGAAGAACCCGAGTATCTTCTTGAGGGAACTGATCGCGCTAAATATGAAGAGTACCGAAACAGAATGCTGCAAATTTATCCATCAGAAGGAACACTCGGATCAAGCGAAGCAGTAAATATAATCGCAAATACGCAGCAACAATATATGCAATATTATAACCCTTATGTTTACGCGTATTACCCAAGATATCCACAGTACTATCAGCCACAAATGCCCCCGCCACCACCTCCAATGCCTATGCAAATGCCATATTACCCGAATTATTACTAATTTAGTAAGTAAAAAAATGATTATTACGTTATTCTAATAGAAATAAAATTTTATATATAAAGTAAAATTTTTAAGTTATAAAATAAAAATCAATGAAATGTTCGTTGTTAGTCTATTAATATCTAATTTTTAACTCATTTAATATTAAATGAGGAAACGTGATATATTAGAACTTGACCTTACCTTTCACATGACCTATAAAATTACAAAAAATTCCACGTTTATTTTGTTTTTGCTTCGCAGGCATCCTTGCGAATGAAATATGACAAGACTAAAAGACTTGCTGAAATGATAAGTATTATCAATACAATAATTGAAAAAGATTTTGTGGATATTGGTATGTATGATGATACAAATTTTCCATTATTTTGATCAACATATACACCACAATGAAGGAAAAGAATATCTTTTGCAATTTTAGTTTGGTTTTCATTAAGGATCTTTAAAAAATCGATATAGTTATCAATTTCCTTATTTTTCTTGTAAAGCGCTACAATTTCTTTTCTTTCTTCTTTGCCTACAGTGAAAGGATCGATATCAAGACTGATACAATCTTTTCCATCAAAATTCAACATTGCATCTTTGCACTTCTTTGGTTCGTCTCCCATCACCATCAATTGTATTTGAGCTGGAAAGTGAGGGATTAAGTTGCTAATAAGTACAATTGTAAACAAAATTGTGATGATTACAAGTATCCTATATACAAATGTTTTTTCAAGGAAACTTGCATTACCCCATATTTTATAAACTTTCTTTCTAAATGGTGTTGGTGTTCGCGCTGGAGTTGGAGTTGAGGAACCAGAAGAAATAATCATGTGATATGAAATAATATTTATAAACGTCTGTGATTGTATTGGAAAAAACCCGCCAAAAAGTATATATTATAATCATATACTATTATATAATATTATATACTATATAATATTATATAGTAAAAAAAAATAATAAGAAATGAAATTGTTTTTGAACTTAACATTTTTTTTAGCGTGTAAATTTATTACAACAATTCTCTTCAATTATTATCCTTTAAAGTTCGACAATGTCTTAACTATAGGGATTTAATGTACCTGCACTTTTGCCGATAGTGTACAAGAGCAAAAAAAAAAAAAAATGCATTTTCAAATTAGGTGCTATAAAGATTGTTCTTTCCAAATAATCTATAATTACAGACAAAGTTCAAATAGTACAAGAGGCTATTATTTAGTAAAACAGTCGATACATTTATATCACATAAATTATTGTCCAAATATGATAGGAAAAATGATATATAACCCTAATTTACTTTCCGATACGATCTTTTATATTTTTTAAACAATAAACCATTCTATTAAAGATGTAGGAACATTATTAAGTAGTATAGATCAATCAATTAATATAACTAAAAATCAGATTAGATACATAAGAGCTTTTGCAAAAAGAAAATATTTTAAGGGGAAATTTTCATATACACAAATTGTTGATCTTGCTCAATCTTTTAGCAGTGTTCATCAATGGAAAATGTGATTAATTTTTGACCAAAGAGTTTTGGCATCAATTATTCTTTACCCATTAAGTACATCGATGTGTTTATATCATTCGTTATTACTTATTGTTGATTCAACATTTACATCTGAAGGATTATCTATGATTCCTGGTGTCATTATTGTCGGTGAACAATACACACAATTAGTTGATTGTAATTCGATCCACGGAAGATTCTAAAGGTTATAAATTTTTATTCGAATATGTGAAAAATAGGTGATGTAAGAATTACTATTATAGCTGATATGATACAATGTATTAAAAAAGCATGTATTAGAGTTTTTGGACATAGTTATGTATAAATGTATCGTTTTTATTATATTAAATAAAATTATCTAGAAAATGACTTTTTTAACCTTCAGCCGAATTATGGCATACTTTTGAAGATTTTTGTAGATCTGAAATTCCATATGACGATTTTCAAATATTTTGGATTGATGAAGAACCAGAAGTTAATAGTGAATGCAAAGGATTATTATATTTGATGAAGAATGCTATTCATTTAGCGCCACTAAAAGAACATACATGTCATAGAAGAGGTGTAATTTCATCACAGAGAATCGAAATGTTTAATGCGGTACTCAAACAAAATAATAATGATGCAGTGTAAATGCCTCAGCAAGCATTCACTGTTTCAACTTCATTATTCAATGTAGGACTTTCATTAAAACATGATGCAAATCAAATCGTTAGATTTAAGGCCTTAAGAATTAGTTGATAGTTTTATACTACATGGGACAAATGATGAATATTGTCCATGTTATCATTATAAATTAAATAATTATAGATACAGTTGTGGTATATTAGAAGACACAGGTCTTCCATGTCCATGTTTATTAATGAAGCTATTAGCTCAAAAAGTAAATATACGAAAACAGAATGGTTTACGCTAGTAGACTTCTTAGCCACTTTAAAAATTATTATTCCATATTTCATGATGTATCAAGATTATAGAAAAAATAATGGTAAACATGATCTTGAAAAAATACCATATTTTGCTTCTACTGATATTTGTTTAATTACTGATTGTGAGGAAATTTGTTCTCAGTTTATGAATATTATGAAAGATTCATAATCTGATAATCCTGAAGTAATTATCTGGGCAGAGCTCTCTCATGCATTATTACTGTTTATTTAGATATATCGAATAATATGACAAGTAGGGATTATGTTAAAGCTGCAGAAAATTAAAATATGGAATTATATCAAGATTTGCTAAGTATGAAATATATAATTATATGAATATTTTATTAGCTGGTGCATTTTTTAATCCATTTCTTAATTGGTCTGCTTTAATTATTCCAGACAAACAACTTCCAGATAATTTAAATAGATTAATGATAAATTTTTCAATTTCTTGATTATTAATATCCCGAATGCTCTTATAATGACACCAGTCAACTCAGTAAATGGAATAAGAAGAAGAGGTGTAGTTATTCAAGAAGAAATATATGAATTCTGACGATTCTTAAATGATTTTAGACTCCAAGGAAGTGAAATAATTTCATTATGGTGGGAATCGCAAAAAAGCACTTTTTCTAATTTATATGGTTATATGCATAAATTATTCATACCCAGAGCCACATCATGCTCCGTAGAAAGAATGTCCTACAAGGGAAGATACATTTTTGACTACTCAGGAGCAATGAATAAATAAAAATATGGCAAAAAAAAAATTCTTGCTAAAATCCTTCATATTAGGTTACTCCAATTTGATCGTTTTTAATTGTAAATTGAGTTCAAAAATACAAAAACCTCATAAATGATGAAGTATTATTATTCGATAGGGATGCATAAAATATTCATTCATAATAACAAAAAAACGCTTCGCGTGGTTTGCTTCGCTGTGCTCGGCAAACATAAATAAACGATCAAAATTTTTATTATATTATTGAGCCAATACCAATTTTAAATTAAAATATTATGAAATATATATTATGAATATAAAATTTATAAATCCTATAATGCACAACACAATTATAAAAATTCAATCAAATATAATGATAATAATATTTAAATAAAGGAAAAAAATCAATATAAAATCAAAAATTGGTTAGTTTATTGATTTTTCATGAATCAAGTACGTTTTCACCATTTTGTACTTTATCAAATTAAATATGAGAATCCATACGATATAAATTTTTATGTTCCGGCCACTTTTCAAGACATAATAGAACTACATTATCTAATGATTCTACTCTAGATAATGCCACATATAATGACTTATCTGCGAATGCATGTTCTTCAATATTAATGGCAACTTTTTCAAGAGTTTGTCCTTGACCCTTGTGGGCTGTGATTGCCCATGACAACTCGATAGGAAATTGATACATGATTATTACTTCCCCATCAGACAAGTCATATGTTACACATACTTTTCTTGGGATGAGAATGGGATTTGCACTTTCTTTTTGATAGTCAAATTTTATTTTAATTATATCGATATTCTGAATGTACCTAATAAAAGTACCTCTAGCTCCATTTATTAGTCCTATAGAAATATCAATGTTTTTCGAAAGCATAACTTCTGAGGCTATATTAATTACAGAAGGTACAATGCAATTAACATAACCTTTTTTCATGGCTCCATTCAATTGTATTTTTTCTTCATCAGAAGCATAATATAATTCCAATAAATTCTGCTGTTTTGATATAGATATGTTGTAATTCTCATTATTATTGGCAAAATAAGAATTCATAGATTCAATATAAAATTCAGTATTGAGATTAAGAATATTTTCTGGGTTTCTTTATTTTTAATATTAATGAATTGTAATAATTTGCAATTTTATTAATAAAAGCAATGACCATTTCATAATTATTGTTATGACCAACAAATTCATCACTTTGATTAAATTGTGCAATAGCTTCCAAATAATCATCATTTGACTTTGTCATTGCAGAAACTTGTGTAATATCACCGAACAATTAAATGCTTTTACCTCCATAAAATTTTGATGAATTAATATCATTTCTTTGTTTCATTAATTTTCTTAATCCATAATCAATTGAATTTAAAACTTCGGCTGAAATCATAGTAATTTCATTAATGATAATAAAAATGAAGCATAAGACATTGAATAGCCATTAGGTTCAGAAACATCTAATTAACAAAATATATTATCATCTTCAGAAAAAATCTAAGAAGATAGATGTACTGTTTTTCCTCCTTTCAAACTTGCAGCAATTCCTGTAGAAACACATAAAACAAATGATATCTTATTCGCAATAAAGTAATTTTTTAATACATTAATTAAATAACTTTTTTTTGTACTTGCTTTACCCATTATAAACCCTTTTATTTGCTGATTACCATTAAATCTTTCTTTGATTCCATCGAATATTTTCTTATGTTCTTGATTTAAAGTTGAAATAATTTTTTAACTGAATTCATTAAAGTTCTTAACAGAATCATCATTAATATTCATAGCATATAATGTCTTTATCTGGAGGTCTTAATATTGTTTTAATATCATTGTTGTCTGCAATTTCTTTAATGTGATTTATTGCTTCTTTTAATTTTATTTTACATTATTAAGCAGACTTTATAAATAATCAGACATATCCATATCCATCATGGTTATATTTGCGAACCAAATCATTTATACTATATCTGAGACTATCTAACATATATTTAATCGAAAGTTGATTATATTGTAAAAATTAGACTCTTATTTCATTCCATTCATATAAATTAAAAATAATAGGGTGATATATAATTTCATTCATTATTATAACTTTTATACAATCTAAATCAATATTAATTTGAATAGAAGTAATAAAATATCTCATTCATAAAATATCAATTTCTTCAAAAACTTTTAAAAAAATCACAAATGTTGCTAATTAAAATTAAGTGTTGTAACCCGAAATGTTTCCCAAAAATGAACGGTCTTCAAATTGAATACTTTACACTCAGAAAAAGTTGATGCGAAGGTGATTGAAAAGCAGTCAAAAAGTTTCAAATGTCAAAATATGTAAGTCAACCGTTATGATAGTATAAAGGCTATCGTTTGACAATTTTGTGTAATATTCTCAAATTCATCAATTTAATATGAAAAGAATATCAATTATTACTTTTCGTATGAGCAAGGAGAAACTTCAAATAATTATACAGCAATTAAATGATGGCGTTCCTATAGGAAGAAGTATACTAAAAGATGATATAATTAGTTTCAAATCTTCGAAAGAATAATTTAAAGAGGCAGGTTTGGAATATCCAAAAGTCCCCAAAGGACGAAAATCAAAAATACCAACTCAAGATAAAATTGATGCTGTAATTAATTATAAATATAAATTTGATGTTGGTGATCAAAGATGTGCCTTCGCACTTAACAAAAAAAATATAATTTCAATTTCAGCAAAACAGTGTTCAAAAATATATGAAATTGAAGGACTTTTCAAATTTGAGCATTTACATAATGAAAAAGAGGAAGAAAGAATCCGATATGTAGCAAAGATGGTCGGGCAGATATGGCACACAGATCTTCATGAAATAAAAGAACATAATAATATAAATGAAGAAAAAAAAGATCCTAAACAATATATAGTTGTATTTTTTGATGATCGATCTCGATATGTTATTCATGCTAACATTGTTACTAATAAAGAAAGCATAACCATTGCACAAGAATTGGTCATTGCTTCTTCAAAATCTCATGTTCCTGCCAGGATGGTTATTGATAAAGGAGGCGAATTTGTTGGTGCTTCTTTCCAATAAGTCGAATCAGAACATACATTCTGTAAATATAAAATAATAATATTTTTTTCCATTTTTGTCTTGTGATGGTCTTCTTGAATAATTTCAGGTTCTTCTGGGAACATTTCTATTTTTTTTTATTTGTTTTTGCTGATTTGATGTTGCTCGTAACTGCATTCCATTTGACTAAAATGTATTTTAAGCGGTATGAATTTGGTGGGAAATTTGAATGCGAAAATATTTGGGAAGTTAAAAGTTTATCTGACTTCACTTGAATTAATGAGCAAATCTCGAAACAAAAAAAAACAATTAAAAGGGTATCTTCATTCTCTTCCTTATGAATTTACTCATTCACACAGCCCAACATTTGACAAAAACCAAAAAATTATAATATAATATTATTTTTAAAGACACTCGAATATAGATGCCAGAGATTATAGACGACAAAAATGATTATATTTTCTTATTCTCTATTGCACAAAATGTAGAAAATGGCTAAAAATTTCAAACACAGTTTCAAATATTTCTGGACATTGTAAGATAGTACATTGTATTTATGATTCAAATGAAGATGAAGATAATAAATTTAAGAATGAAGATATTATTCTGACAACGATAATATATCACTTAAAAGCCTATGTAATTCTAATTGAACATCCATTTTCAATAATGGAAATGATAATTCGAATAATATCTGATCAATTTAGTCCGTGACGTCCAAAAATTATCGATTTTAATTAAAGAAGAAATAAATAGTATATTGAGAGATGCTCATTCAATTGCACTTGAATGATGGAAATTTTTTTATGTCGGATGTTCTAGTAGATTCGAATTCCCTGATGCTTGCGAAATGAAATCAAACCTGTTTGTACCATATCAGATAATGCTGGTAATGAGTTCAAATTTCCCATTGATAAATACTATTCTATCGCCTGATAAGTGGACTCATATAAATTTCGATTCTCAGTTATACCAATAGTAAGAGCAACAGTAACCGATTCATTTTTAATGAAGTTGTGATCAACTCTGCAACTGATTTATAAGAAGGTATCACAGACCTGGCCACAATAAACAAAACTGGAGAAAAATTACCTTTGTGGGTTTTAGCTGTTGGAACTACTAAAAAATGTAAAAAAATGTTTTTTGAAGATATGCAAATAAAGCACTTAATTGCAATAAAAAAATCTATATATAATATTCATAATGTAAATGTTTAACAAAAGATGTAGCGCTAAAGTACTTAAAATGGCTGTCTAATTTCATTAAAGGCAGAAATGCCTATTTTGGGACGTATTTTCCGCTCACAAAACACCAAATGTAAAACAAAAAGCAAGTGATTTCAAAATAGGACTTTGATTTGTTCCGGCTGGCCAAATAGGAGATTGGCAGCCTTTGGACAATCAAATTTTTGGGAACATCAAAAGACAACTACAGGCCAGATTAGATGAATTGATGGCAATAAAAAATCTTGTGAAGTAGATATGATGGATGCCCCTCTGATTCTCAATGATATTTGGGAAGCAATTGACCCCGAAACAATACAAAAATCATGGAATATGTTACCAAAAAAAACAAAATATTTCTTCTTAAACCAAAAAATATTAGGGAATCATTATTCGGCTGGCCAAGTGATAATTATTTAATAGCTAAGAATTTTAGATTCAAATAAAAAATTTATTTGCCTATTTTAATATAACAAAACATTATAATATGAGTCAATGAAAACATTACTAGGAGTTTATATGCACTAAATAAAATTCCAATTTTGGGGATTTCTAATTAAAAACTCATATTTTCTTCGTAATATTTTATAATGAAATCATAATTAAATGTAATATTTAAGACAAGAATCATAACAACAAAAATGTGGAATAGAACATCATGAAACTATTGTTCTACAAGCAATTTTAAATCTCATTATTAGAGATTTTTTATATTTTTTTTATGAAATTTTGGGAATATCAAGCTTTCCATCTTTTACAAATTTTGAATAAATAAATATTGCTCTTAACTTGAATAGATAAAAATGTAAGCAATGATATGAATGCATCAGGAACAATAGCTCTTAAGTAAATAAACATTTTTTCTTTTGAATTTTGAATATCTGGAGGTAAATCTTTTTCTGGAATAACTACAACTTCCCAATTCAAAAAAGGATTTGATAATGATGCAACCATTAAGATGTTCAAATAATTGTAATTTCTATAACTTACAAATCTTCTTATAATAACGTTTATAATACATGATGCAGCTTCATCAAAACCATTACTTATCAAATTGTTGCAAATATTTATATAAATTGTTGCAATGTTATGTAAGGCCGTAAAAATTATATTGTACGTATTATCTTTCAGTTCAACCATAACATTTTTGAATTTTTTAAGAACATAATGATAAATATCGATTTGAGCAAATTCTTCGAAAGTAAAGAAATAATTATTATTTTCATAGTTTTTTATTTCCTATCAATTTCATCAGGTGTAATAATGTCCAAGGTTAATGTGCATTTGTTTGTTGATACACAAATTCTCACAGAACCTCTGTAAAACCTTGACTTTTAGCGAAAAATTTATAAAAGATAATTTTAAAATAAGGAACTATGCTCGAGATTTCATGATTTAGTAACAAAAATTGGTTATCAATGAAAAATGATTTCGCAACACATGTACAAAAGAAATTGGTTAAAGATTCTTATGTTTATTTTATATATTTCATCATATTTAGAAATTATATCTTTATTAATAAAAATGTCAATATTAACGTACAGCTGTTTGCTTTTTGTTTGGCACGCTTTACAAAAGTAAATGTATGAGATTGAGAAGTTTCCAAATGCTTTACAAAATTAATCTTTTGCGAAACGTTTAAATTGTCTACCACCCTGAAATAAATGTCTTGCTATATTAAAGTAAGTGTCTCGCTTAATAATATAGTCTGCATTTTTATAATAGTTAATTTTTCCTTATGATCTCAAATAGTGCATTCTCATTATAAATACTCAAGAAAAAAAAATTAAATTGTTTTCAAATTATTTCACTCTTAATATATGTTCATCAGAAAATATAGAATAACCAAATTTTACAAATAAATTAATAATAATTTTTCGATTATTAATTTTTTGCAAAAATCAATACTCAAAATAATCTCTATATCCTCATAAATATGTTTTATAAGTTTAAAATGTTTTTGCTAATATATATGGACAGAAAAAGTAAATTTAATTCGGTGCCCATCACACCTGTACCCTTTTCCCTATAGGGCAAAAAAAAATGAGGCACAAATAATTCAAATAAAGTGTTGTGTCAAATGAATTCAATTATAAGATATTTATCTACTTTTGTAAAGCAAGACACTTTTTTTTTACAAGCGTCATTTTTTGCCAATTACTTTTTTAATGAAATTCAAACAATAAGCAAACAGCTGTATAATTATTTAGCTAAGCTTTCAAATCCTTCCATTTGTATTGTGTTGATAATAAAAAATTCGAAAAGAAAAATAATTTCGCTTATGATTTTCAATATTGTTTTTTGGCTTTTTTATGCATCAGAATTTGAATGTCATTGATGGAATAATTACTTGCTGAAGCTGATGCAATATCATCAGCAAATGTTGCAGCCGGAACAAAAAATACATATGATAGACTAATCCATGCTTATGTCAAAGTAATGATGAATTCAATATATGAAGAACCATTTCCTATGTCTCATGACAAAATGGTTGCATTTATTATATCTAAAAAGAATCAGAAAATAAAATGCTGTACGTCATTAGCTTACATTTATAGTTTTATACATTAGCTTAGACTAAATAATTTGAAAATATTCACACATTAAATAAAATTTTAGCTATTTAAGAGTGGAATAAGAAGGTCATTATAAACAGGTTTCTGTCCAAATGCAAAGTTACCATTTGAATCACAATGGTTTACAAAAATAATCAATAAATTTTCATTAATTAATTTTGATAATTTAAAGTTTATTTTCTTTATATCTTTATTGCTTGCAGCATTTTTCAGAATAAGTGAAGCTCTAAATTATCAAAAAAAGCGACATTGTAATTAGAGGTGATAATTCAATAAAACTCAACATTCAGACTTTCAAAACAGATCAGTTTTCGGAGAGGAGCAGCATTTTATGCCTCACTACTAAAAAATGTCAATAATTGCATAATGGACGGTGGAGAAATTGTGCATATACCCGGTATGTTTAAGGTAAATTTATCGATCTTTATTTGATATAACACAAAAAAAAATATTAATTAAAATGTATTTGAAAATATTATTAATTAGATTATCTAACTTTTCTGATATTTTCTTAAAATTTATTATAAACTATATATTATGGAAGTGGATATTTGACATATCTATGGAAACGAAGTTATTTGAAATAAGACCAATTTTTAATAAAATTCATCATATTGTTGTAAAATACCAAATTGTGTTGTATTTTGGAAAATATCTATATTTTTAAATTAACGCATTCTAATATTTTATTATATATAGTACCTATCTTTCCGTAGAATCTCGACGCATAAAAGAAATCAGTAAAATCGCGTCATATCAGATAATTCTGCAATAAATTATGTTAAAAATTTTATAAATATTATTTAATGATTTTTATTATATATTGAGGAAATGTGTTTTTAAATTTCGTACGACGACCGTTAGGGGTCAAAAAAAATATGAGTCAAAAGGATATCATCATTAATCTATACAAACAAGGGTGCAATCATCAACAAATTTCAGACGCATTCAAAATGAAGTTCGATTAGAGTGCCTACAAGTCATCCACAATATATATATGGATGAAATAAGTAAAGTTCAATCTCCCACTTGCAAACCGTCGTCTCGATGAGAAAGAAGCTAAAAATATTATAGACGAACAACTTTTATTAAGAATTCAGCAAATTTTAGAAGATAAGCCTTTTTCATCAAGTATTTCTGGAAAATGGGTTCTAGAAGAAAATGAGAACTCGATTGGAGACGGTTCTCATATTAACATTTCAAAAATTATATTCACGATAATTTGGGGTGTTTGGGGATTTCACATCGTATACATGGCTCAAAATAATACTTCATATAATAGCCAATATTTCATCGATAATATTATGGTGCCATTAAATGAAAAAAGTAATACGATCTGGCCAGGGAGTAGAAAACATATAATATGGCTCCATCTCGATAATTGTAAAGTTCACAATTCTCGACGTACAAAAAATTTACTCAACAAATCTTTATATAAATAACCCCTCATTCACCTTATTCCTCAGATATTGTTCCATCCGACTTCTATATATTTGGGTATGTAAAAGAAAAGCTCAAAGGGCGTTCGTTCGATACCCCAAAAGATCTATTCGAAGCAGTAACCGAAATTTCAGCTCAAATTTAACACGAAACACCCATTCAAGTTATTAAAGAATGGGAGATAAGATGCAACTGGATAATTGAGCACAATGGTGAATATTTTCACGCTAAATAAAATGATAATTAAAAATTATTTTATTATTGTTTATTCTTTGAGATTCTACGGTAATGTGGGACACCCTATAAAATAATATAAAGTATTATAAATAATGTAGAAGAGTATCTATTCAATTATAATAAACACATATTAAAATATGATATTAATACAGCATTTTACAGCACAATTTTTAAAAGATGCATCTTTACACAAAAAAATCGGTTTTTCAAATCTCGAATACAAAAATTCACGATATTCAACGATTGGACGTAATGAAACGGAAAATGGCCGACATGATGTGAAAATTTCATATGAAATAATTCAAATTTTGAATAATTTCAAACACACAAATTATTTATAAAATACAGTAATGTATAAAAAGTGGTAACGGTATAAAACATCATAACGCCGATAAATGTACGTTTAAAATTTTTTTCATTTATTTTTAATTTTTTACATGCCGCCGAAAGCTCCTCCTTTATCAAAAGAAGAATTTTGTGAGAGATGCATTGGGACAATCATTCGCCCTATTGATGTTCGGGCACATACAAGAAATGATGGTTTTATAACTAGTTCTTTCCGAAATGAACAATTATCTTTCATTCGTCAATTCTTAAAAACAAATTGTTTTATTACAGCAAATGCTAAACTAATAGCAAAGATCTTTAATATTACCGAAGGTGATGTTCGGATAATTTTATGCAAAGCGAACAAAAAAAAAAAGAAATTGGGGGACCGTTAAGTATATCCGAAGAAGAGGAGAAAATTGTTATTCGAGAAATTTTATCAAGAAGAAATATATATGAATACATGACCCTTTCGGAGGTACTTCGATTTGTAGAAGAAAAATCTAACGTACGTCTAACGAGGGGCTGATTAGATAGTTTTTTTGATCGTCATTCTACTTAAATTATCAAAACCATTAATTAATCACAAGAAGACACAAGGTTAAAAGTTCCGCGTAAGTACTTGATAGAGTACCTTGACCTCATCGAAAAAGTTATAGAAAATACCCCCTGCAGAATTAATCTATAATATCGATGAGGTGGGTTTATCAGATTGGGAAGATAGAAAACCGAAAATGGTTGTAGTCCCAAAGGAACTTGAAAATAGAAGTCTTCATTATCCAGTAAATAGGAGAATAAGATATTTAACCCTTGTTGTCACAATATATGGTGGTGGCGATGCTTATTTCCCTCTAATAATTACATCTGATCCAAATTCAGAAGAAATATTTAATACACCAATAAGAAGGGATGTTGATCTAAGTATAAGGGTTGAAGCATCATCTTATGTTACAAAAGAAATATTTACTGAATTTATTCTACAGAAATTTGTTCCGCATATTAAATCTGATCGAAATGGACCTGATTGTTCAGAAAAACCGGCGATTCTCTTTTTTGATAATTGTTCTTGTTATCTTGATGAAAAACTATTAAAAAAATCAGCAAAACTTATGATTTTAGTTATTATTACTTATCCCCCTCATACTTCTCATTCATTTCAAGTTAATAGATCGTTCGCTTTTTGGTATTTCAAAAAATCACAAAAAATATATTCCAAATAATGATGATATTCATCCAAAACTTCAGCATTTATATAAGATTTTTAGAGCTTATGAATTAAGCACATGTTAAACAAATATCCATGCTTCATTTAAGCATACTGAATTTGAATATTATAAGAAAAATGGTGTGGATTATTCAAAATTAAATCGTCGAAAAGTTGAAAATTATGATGAATTTAAAGAAATTTGGGATTATAACTACTCAGAAGAATCCATGTCTCCTAGAAAAAAAGCATAAAGATGGGGATGGATAAACAAACAATTTTTTTCTGAAAAATTTCAGAAAACAATTGATGGTGAAAAATTAATCATCAATTAATTAATTTTTTTATTTTTAATTTAACAAATAATGTAATAAAAAAAAATGATTTAAAAATCTAAATTAATATAAAAAATATTCTATAATATATTTTTAAGTTGGTTAACAAAGAAATTATTACATATATTTTGAGAAATTTTTGTTTTTTCATTTAATTTTCACATTTAACGGAATAACCGTCGTTACCATATTTTATACCGTTACCACTTTTTATACATTACTGTAATAAAAAAATAATTTATTTGTCTTCTATTAAATTTGCATGTAGCTTTATTGTGTCCGCATATTGAGCAGCATCGAATTCCTTTTTCTTTTCTTCTCCCACCAAGTATAACATTATGGGATGGATGAACAGGATGGCATCCAGAATGAGTGTGTATTTTCGGCATACCATCATTTGGTAATGGGATTATATTATCAAGTCTTTTAATAGAGTTCTTCTGCAATTTTGGGGTTATACCTCGCGACCGAAGCATAAAAACTAATTTGTGCCATAATTTCTCAATTATTTAAGGACTGTTTTAAATTAACAATATTTTCGTGTAAATTTGGAATTGTTGGAACAAGTTCTTGATCTTCTCTTTGATAAATAATTGGTATTTTATCCAAAACTTCAAGTGCATATCTTCCAATTTTGGATATTATATTTCTATTTACACATTCTGGATTTTGATGAAATTTGTCTGTTGATGATCTACTATATAATGAATTTTGTGATGATGTTTTTGAGAAAATAATTAGATTTTGACATAAGATGATGAAAGAAACCTTTATAAAGCCAAAAGTATTTTTAAAAAAACCAAAAAACCCCTCTGCCCTGTTCGTTATCCGTCTGCAATTACTACTCGTTCAATCAATTTAATTTATAACCATTGATTTACATTATCTTTCATCCATTTCAATGTTCTATATCCAGGTGAATCATATTGAAATTCGATAAGAACCTGATCTAGTTGATTAATGAATTGTTCATAATATGAAATATCTTTTATCATTTTGTAATATTAATTTAAGAATTCGGAATCATTTGAAAAATATCTTGATAACAATAATTACTTCTAATGGCCATTCATAATCATTAGATGATGTTGTATCATCAACAAATACGATATTTCTTGCATAAGAAGCACAAGAAATTCGTTGATTAATTGCTGTTATTCCAATTAAATTTCCATCCTGTGTTTTGGGTATAATGCATGCAAATAAATCATCATTAAGTATCTTTATAACATTATCAAGACTTTCTTTTTTATTTGATTTGATAACATCTAATTTCATAAAATTGCTTTGATGGAATAGTTAAGCCTAAATTTTTTCTAATTTGGCCTGGTGACATATCAAGCATTTGCATTTTGTGAATTTGATTTATTGTTTCTTTATTACAACAATTAATATGAAATTGAATAAAGAATTTATCTAGGTTGTGATTATGTTTCCAATCAGCTTCAATAATGCGAAATCCTTGTGTATCCTTAATTTTGATGTAAGAGTTGCAATTACATCTATTAGATAATGCACATTTAAAATGCTGAATCCCTCTTGTCTCATGTTATAAATGATTATATGGTAATTTTGAATTTCTTGTGAATTCTTCAATGAATTAACTAAGGTTTTTGGTATCAGTATAATATAATATTTATATCGTATTTTTACAACAAAATCAGGGAACCATTTCTCGTCCTATAAATATATATTTATATTTTTATTAAAAAACATCTTTAGTACTACTTGATTGTAAACTTCCCTTATCCACCTTAGTTATTTGTCTTAGGTATTCACTTGCATAATTAAGGGTTGGGAATCCTCCGATTGTTCCATTTGGATGTATCCAACAATCGATGTTAGGGAAATTTTGTAAACAGCTTGTCAACGACTCATTTCGTGCTCCGCAATATCTTAGTCTATTATTTGGCCTTAGCTTCAATGCGTAAACACCTGCATCACCAGTGCTACGTGGCATTGAAACAAATCTGATCGGATTTTTTGGATTACTTTTTGCTTGAATTATATCAATATTTTGTTCAAGAGGAATATATGTTGGAAGTACCAAAATATCTTTTGACAAATTTTTGGGATCTTGAACGTATCTTCGAAGAATATTACGAGATGGAATGAACTTTTTTGTAAAATACTGGAGACGTTGATCAAATTGTTCTTCAATGATATGGATTAAATGTTCAAAAAGTTCTTGTTTAACATATGGATCAGGATCTTCAATGGGATCTAAAATTTGTGCAAGATTTCTTATATCACTGTATTCGCCTTTATCTAGAGGTTCAATTATGGAATTATAAAGTTTTTTGAAAATGAACTTGATATCAGATTCTTCATTATCAAATTTATAATTTTTTAACTTGTTTCTGATTGCAATTGTTCCATAATGTCCATACACAACCCCTGCAACACTGAGTGTAGATGGCATATCTGGAAAGTTTGCATTTGTAATTTTCACATAAGTTTTATTTTCATGGTTATACTCCCCTTGGATACTTATTTTTATTGCACATTTTTCTATTTCATTTTCATTATCTGTTCTAAGAATTGAAAAATTTTCAAATTCAGGACACCATTTTAAAATTAGTATAGCTATTGCTTCTTCTCCAGAAAAAGCAGCTTGTGGCAATGCAATTTTATTTGAAAAATCTATTTCGTTTTCTTCAGACGAATCTTTGTTTTCCTGTTCTTCCATTCGAATTAACGTATTTTTGTTGGCAGTTTTTACAAACTTTTTATGAAGGGGCACCCCCAAAGGAAATTGAATTCAACATGATCGTTTCAAGTAAATCACATCAAATTTGATGTTTCAATCAATTTTTACTCTTGTTTTCTTCTGTACATGTACAGATAACCCTTTCCAAATTGTGGTGGATAATCATCTGGATAAACAGCTACTTTTTCATCATTATATAATATCCATTTTCCATCAAATTTAACATTTGCAATATAATGTCCACATAAAGCAGAAGGTCCTTTATGTTGTACGAAACCAATTAGTTCATATATGCCTTTTCCATTTGATCTTTCAACCTTAGCTTTCTTTTGTCTTGGTCCAAATAACCATTCTATAGCTAATCCAATATTTCCAGATGATTCCTCTAATGCTTCTCTTGCTTCACTTTCAGTGAATCCCATTTCCATTACTTGTTGTACTGCTGGACTTTGTTCCATTGGATTTGATACTATCCAATCAACAGCCTCTTCGATGGTTCCGACATTTTGAAGAGCTCTAACACATTGTGCTCTTGAAAATCCCAAATTCATTAATTCATTAACTTTTTGTTCATCAATAGTTTCCTTTTGTTCTGTACATTCATATTTTGTTAAATCTAAATTCATTGGATCCATATCGATATTAATATTCATCTTTTGTACCATTCCTTTTTCATTTGTCGAATCGAGAATTACAGATACGAATAAATATTCTGGGAAATTCTTTATCTGTTGTATTGAAGTTGCGCCGACATGATTACATTTATCACATTTACGTTCTTCATATATATGTATGAAACTTGTTTCCAAAAGTTCGTCCATTTTGATAGTAATTTCTTCTTCATTATTAGTAACAATTCCAACACATGGAGTTAATACCAAAAATGCTTGATCCTTCATAGGTATTGTTGAAGCGCAACCACATTCATCACATTTCATTACTTGTATTGCATCGAATTCTGATTTAACTAATGAACTTTGTGGATAATGTACCTTAATATAATTAAACAAATACATGAAGAATTCGGCAGCATCTTGTTGACGTGCACTAAGGAATTGTGTATTACCATGACATATTACAGAACGTAATATACGTGGTGATACTGATTTATATTTTCCTTTTCTCATTGCTTTAAATAGACGTCGGAATTGACATTTTGGATCTGTCCATCGTAAATTAGACATTGTTTTTGGTACCAAAAATTCTTCGACAAATGATGGGATATGAGAAATAAGTTGAAGAATTGAGTTCATGTAACATGTATTACCTAAGTTACGTAACCCAACTGAAAATGGCCCTTCAAGTTTATCGAATTCTTTACCGTCTGTTGTGACAGCAGAGAAATCCCAATCCTTATTGATCGCAAAGTTAAGTTCTGTTGTTGTCGACTCTGTTTTCTGTGACGTTTGAACATCAATTCCAAACGGTTTGAGGTGCTCCGAAATTTTGGAGTCGGTAACGGTCTCGTCGCATTGATAACAATAAAGATCGGCGGAACCGTCGGGCGAAATGGTTCCAAGTTTGACTGAAACTGGATGATGTGTTTGATCAAAATGATCAACTGCATGATTGTTACCACCAGAACCATCGAAGTTACGTCGCCCACAACCGATATGACCACAAGTAAGACATAACCAAAGATTATTGGAAAGTTCACATTCATCACATTTCATTTGAACTGTCGGATTTTCTTTTGGCTCTTGTTGAAGGTTTTTGATGTGAGGGCATTCAACGATTTGAAGTTCCCATGATTCGACTAAGTCTTGTGTAGATATTGATGGTGAAGCTTTAAGTTTGTTGATAAGTGATTGAACTTCTTCATCTCCCTCAAACATTTCCTCTGGTAATACCTCGTAACCATCTTCAGTAAACATACGAATTTGAAATTCATATTCATATTTCACATTACCAAATCCACCATCTGTACCAATTGCGAGTTTGGTTGGCTCTGCTTCTGATTCGATTGTTATGCGCTTACGTGAGAGAAATGTCGTGTGTTGTCTCTCTTTCATGTGTTGGATTGCATGTTTCTTGCAGCAGCATGTGAAGCATTGCAAGCAAATATTGACTCCATCTGGGCCATCGTAGTCGTTAAAGCAATAGCAACACTCTTCGTTTTCGACATGAGTTCCTGGTGTTAAAGTTCCAACTTCCATTTGTGGCAAAAGTGAAAAATCATGAAATGTGATATAAAAAACTCATTTTTTGTCTCTTTTATGGGGGTATTCCAATTAACGGCTGATACATGTATAAAGTATCGAATTATTATTTTTTGTTTTTAGAGAAATGGATTCCAAAAACTTCCAATATTTACAAATTCTTCAAAACATTCAACATATTGTTTTTGACTTAGATGAAAGTAATGTTAGTTATAATGCACAATTAGTTATACAATATTATGATAAAGATTTAACATATTCGTTCAATAATATTCTTATTCATTTAATTTATTCTGCTTTTATTTCAAAGAAGAAAAATATTGATATTTATTTTGAATTTTTAAGAGAAGTTGAAAACATTGAAGTAAAATTTAAACCAAATCCTCAAATTTTCGAAACATTTAAGCAATTTTTAATTATTTATGATTCAAGTGAATCGAATTATATTCTCAATCAAATGGTTGAAAGAAAATTGATTCAACCTGACTTTATATATAAACTTACTTTAACACCATATTTTGCACATTATATGACAGAACAAATTGATGAGAGTCACAAATTTAAATATTTTCTTTCTAATGAAAAAAAACTTAGCAAAAACAATTGGAAATTACATAAACAATTAGTTAATGAAGGAGTAAATCCATCTGAAATTGTAAAAGCTATACGAAGTGATGATCTTGAAAAACTTCAACAAATATCAATGAAAAGAGGATTTAATTTTGATCAAAAATTTGAACCATCACTTTATGAAAGATATTCATTTCTTGATAATTGGAATGTTTCACTTATTGACTATGCAGCATTTTTTGGATCGATTAAATGTTTTAGATTTATGTTGTTAAATACTTCTATAACAGATAGAACTATTAAATATGCAATTGCAGGTGGAAACATCGAAATATTTCATCATTGTGAGAAGAATGAAGTTCCTTTTCCAAGATTTTATTATATAGCAATTGAGTATCATCAAAACCAAATATTTCATTATTTATATCAAAATAAGAAACCAAGTTTAAATGAGTTAAGCAATTTAGGTAAAAAATGTGTTGGTTCTTGTAACTTTGAGATTTTTTCATTCTTATTAAGTGAAGGAATGAAAATTGATGAAAATATTTTTAAAGAATCAGTTAAGTATGGAAATATTTTTATTCTTAAAGATTTATTGAAGTTAAATCAAATCCCAAAGAATATATTAGTCTATACATATTTGGAAAATATTGAACTTGTTAAATATATTTTGGAACAAAAAGATATTGACATTAACGCTAAAAATATTTGTTTGTTTTATTTGGATTTTCTTTTAATGATTTTTTAATATCTTAATATAATATTTGGAAATTGTTTGAAACATTTCAAACAGTACTTATATCAGCCGCTAAAAATAATGATATAACATTAATTAAGTTACTTCTTGAACATGGAATTGATATAAGTCCTAAAGATATTCATTTGCTTTATTAAAAATTTGTTGTAATAATTTTATGTTTCAAAATAATATTTGGAATTTATTTTCAAGATTTGATACAGCAATTACAATTGCAACCAAAAACCGTAACGAAAAAATAGTAAAAATGATTCTTGATCAAGAAGAAAATGATCCAAATACTCAAAATATTTAATAATATTGTTTTATTTTTGTTTTATTAATTTGGTATTTCAAAGAAATATTTGCAAGTTATCTAACATATTTTGGATAGCACTTGATTATGCATTTGACAAAGGTTTCAGTGGAATCTTCAATATGATTTTCTCGAAAAAAAAAGCTAGTCAAAACGCTAATGACAAATTATATTTTTTTTGTTTGAAATATATGCTAATTTTTTGAAATTTCAAAATAATATTTAGGAATTATTTGATATATTTAAAACAGCTCTTATTTGTGCATCTGAAAATGGTCACACAGAAATAGTTAAATTACTTCTTGAACAAAAAGGAATTGATATTAATGCTAAAAATATTTATTTGTTTTATTTAGTATTTATTTAGATAATTTGATATTTCAATATAAAATTTGGAAATTAACTAAAATATTTAATACAGCACTTACATTAGCATCTGAAAATGGTCATACAGAAATAGTTAAATTACTTCTTGAACAAGAAGGAATTGATATTAATGCAAAAGATATTTATTTGTTTTATTTAAAATTTATTATAATAATTTTGGGTTTCAAAATTACAATTGGAAATTATCTAAAATATTTTACACATCACTTATTTGTGCAATTAAAAAAAAAAAAAAATTAATGTCGTTAAATTACTTCTTGGACATGAAGGAATTGATGTCAATGGTAAAGATATTTGTTTATTTAGTTTATTTTTTTTTTTTATTTAATATTTATTTTAATAATTTTGGATATCAATATAATATTTGGAAATTATTTAAATTATTTAGAACAGCACTTATGAAAGCATCTGAAAAAGGTAATATAGAAATAGTTAAATTACTTCTTGAACAAAAAGGAATTGATATAAATGCTAAAGATATTTATTTGTTTTATTTAAAATTTATTTTAATAATTTCTTATTTCAAAATAATATTTGGAAATTATTTAAATTATTTTATACAGCACTTATGGATGCATCTTGGAATGGTCATACAGAAATAGTTCAATTACTTCTTGAACAAGAGAATATTGATATCGATGCTAAAAATATTTTTTTGTTTTATTTAAAATATTTTTAAAAAATATAAAATTTCATATAAACATTTGGAATTACTTATAAACATATAAAACAGCGCTTATGATAGCATCAGAAAAGAAAAATGTAGAAATTATTCGATTATTTGCAGACAAAATTCAACATCATAAATGTGACGACATAATAAAATTAAAAAGATTCACAAGGATAAAAGAGGAAATATTTAAATATTGAAATAAACATTTCCTAAATTCATTTTGTTTTCATATATTATTATTAACGCATTAAATTTGATAAATAGAATATTTTATATCATATTTCATTGTATGATTTTCATATAATTTGATGAAAATTTTTGTGAAAAAAATGATGAAAAATTCATAACAACAAAAAATTAATTATTATTCATAGTATTATTTACTCTTAAAGTTTAATGGAAGTCTATTGAGCACCTTATTATTTTCAGTCCCATAATACAAAACATTTGTTCTTGAGTCGAAGTACATCGTTACCACTGCGTCCTGTAACTCGAAAGTCCTTAAAATCCTCAAACACGGCAAACATAACAATGTCAACTTGTTATTTAAGTCGGACACTGCCAACACGTAATCCTTATGTGCAATAATCATTTCCACCATTGTATTTTCGGACTTTGAATTTCCAATTCTTCAATTTTATTTAAATCCATTCCATATGAAAATATTTTAAAAATTTTATTTTTAATAATTTCACAACATATCAATATACAAGTGGATGCACTAATTTTTAACATTAAAATATTATAATCTAATGAATAACTATATTGATAAGAACCATTTAAGAAATTAAATGATGAAATTTGTCGTGATTTATAACCACAAATTAATGCATTACTTACAATACCGATATCAAAATCAATAATCGTCGCTGGATGTGGACTAATTTGGAATTTCATTGTCGCTGGTTGTGTAAAATTCCATTTCTTTTAATGAATTTATTAATGAATATTGTCGTTGTGAATTAATTAATTTAATAGTTAAATTATTAATATCAATTTGAAACATATGAAATGTACAATCATTACATGTTGATATAATTAAAATATTCTTTTTTAAATGATATGAAATTGTTCTTTCTGAAATACCTTGAAATCCTGTTAAACAATAACTAATATCAAAAATATTTTCATTTTTATTATTCTTTAATATTAATTTACCTAATGATATAATAATAATTAAAATATTATTTAATGTTATTCGAAGAAATATTGGCTTCGATTTTATTTCAATTTGTAATGTCGGTGTAAATAAAGATAAAATAAAATTAATCGTCGAAAAATTAATTTTCATTGGATGTGGATTCTTGAAGATTTGATTTGGAATTGTACCAAAACTTTTACTAAATTGTTGATATAAAATTAACTTTTCTGGATCTTCTATTACTTGTTTAGTCATATTCGTAGGATATGTATAAGGATGAAATGTATTATTAGCTAAAATTGCTTCTTTCCCATTTTGTTTATATCCAAATATTAAATCAATCCATTTAGGTAAATTTAAACTTACATAATCACTTTCTAATGCTGCTCGATGTTTCTCGATGAAATCATATGCATTTTTACTCCATGGTGGTAATATGACATCATTATTTTTACTTCCATCTGATTTGATTCCTAAATCAAAATTATCCGAATTAATTAAAAATCGTGGTGTACTATAAAATTCTGGTATTAATTCTCGATAATCAGTTAAATCTGGTGATGTAATAGATTCCCATAAATGAGGAATTGATGAAAAAATTCGACTTGATTTATCAAATTTATTATCTTGCATTTTAATATTAATACTTGTAAATGGTTCTAATCGTATTAAATAATATGATACAAAATATGAATTAGAATAATGAACTTTATATAAAAATTTGTTTTCTTCATCCATTTCTGTAATTAATTCCTTTAAATGTTCTAATCGATCTTCATTTAATGCTCCAATAGGTTTACTTAAATCTCGATAAACATTCGGATCATTTAAATCAATAGTTTCATTCGTATAATCTTTTAATACCCATGGAAAAACTGGATATTGTGTTAAATCATTAAAACTTCGTCCTGAAAATAAATTAATTTATTATTAAATATTTGTGATAAGGTGGGGTGTGATGGGAACGATACACCCCCTGGTTTACAGCGCTTATCACAAAGAAATTTTTCTTCTCAAAAATTTTTGAGAATTTTTTGATCGGCATAATTTGTTTGAATTGTTAAAAATTCCGATAACATACAACTTTTTGTGCTGATTTTACGGTTTACTTCCATAAGAACGACCGTTAGTTTAAGCAAAATTTATAAATGATATAATCGAATGATCAAAGCGCAAATTATGACATTCCAAATTATATTTTGGTCAATAAAAAGATTTCTAAGTTAAAGCTGCTCGTTTATTTTGTTTTTTTCAGTGTTTAACAAAAATTATAGACAAAACCACATAGTTCGTCAATTATGGATGATTGTTGCATTGTTCAATTATTCGTGATAAAATCGAAAAGACAGATGATGAAACTGTATTTGACCAAGTTTCTTTTGGGAACGAGATTTCATTTGCACTTTTAAATATTCCTATCAAAAAATCCAAAGCAATGAAGATTGGTACAAGAATTCTTTTCAATATTTTCATATTTTAGTAATACGCATCATGAAAACCATATGAGTTATATGTATAAATTATTAAAAAACGAAAAATCTTTTTTTTTTTTTTTAAAAAAAATTATTTGATATCAATAATAATAAAAAGAAACGAAAAACTGTTCAAACCAAACTTCATCAATTTGACCCTAGATAATAGTTTATGAATTTCAGTATCTGCAAGTTATTTTGCCTCTTTTTATCTTAATTTTCCGAAATCCTTTTTTCCCACAACAAATCCTGTTTTCACAATTTTAAATTAACGGTTAAATTCGTTAAAAATCAGAGATGAGCGAGAAAGAATTAAAAAATCAAGATTTCAGTGAATACGCAATTGATTCCAAAGCATATGAAGAACTAGAACAAAACTTTCAAACAATAATTCAGGAACTCATTGGAGATCATTCACTTGAAAAATTTCGTGAGGAGTATGAAAGACTTCACAAAGCGTTGAAGCGTTCTTATGATAGTAACAAACGCCTTATTACTAAATGTAAGGAACTTAATGAAGAAATTATTACAAATTCCACTAAAGTCGAGAAATCGCTTGAACTACTCCAACAAGATCGTCGTACCATTACTGCTCTTCGCCAAGAAATAGACAAAGCATGGAATATGGTTGAATCTGCTCAAGGTCGTGAAAAGAATGCAGATGAAACCATTGAGTCACTCAAATCCGAAATAGCGCATCTTACCCAACTTGTAGAACAAGGTGGTCTTCTTAGTTATGGCCATGATAATGCAGTCAAAGATCTTCTTCAACAAAAAAGTGATCTTATAAAGGAGCGTGATGAACAACTCAATCAAATTATTCAACTTAAGAACGAACTCTCGACGCTCACTGAAGAACTTAATTCTTCTGAGCAAGAGAAACTTCAAATGGAACAAAAAGTCCAAAATTTACGTACAAAACTTACGCAAAAACGTGCGCAAGTTGAAAGTGAAACAATACATCGCGATCGGCTTTTTAAGCAATTACAAAGTTTACGTAATGTCCAACAAAATCTTAATAACCAAATTGATAATCAAAATAAAGAATTATCGACACTGATTGCAGAAGAAGAACGAATTAATCAATCTATAGCAAATGCTAAAACACAAATTGAACAAATTCGAAAAGAAAATCTTGAAACACAAAAACAAGAAGAAGAAATTGAAGCAGAAATACGAAAAGAAACAGAACATAATAAAGAATTACAAAACCAATTAAAAACACTTGAAGACACGCTCAATGAAAAAGAAAAAGAAATTCGTTCAATAAAAAGTGAAATTGAACGGAAAAAAAGAGAAAATTATTCGTTACAACAAAATATTATTCAAACACAAAACATGCGAAAACAAGATGAATCTATTATTACTTCATTAAAATCAGAAATCGAAGGATTAGAAAAAGAAATTTCTGATCTCAACAAAAGTTTAGAAGATAATAACTTAACACATGAACAACTTCAAGCAAAACTTGAAGGATTAAATAAAGCGAAAGTTAAAACAAAGGCGCAACTTGATAAACAACAAAAATTAACACAAGAAGAATCAAAACATCGTGATGAACTTGAAGGGAAACTTCAAACTTATCAAGATGAATCACAAAAAATGAAACAATTAATTGATAAACTAGAAAACAAACGTGAACAATGTGCAAGAGAAGCAGCAGAAGCTCAATCCAAATATATTAAAGCTAAAGAAGATGCCAAAACAAGTGAAATCCAATTAAATCAAACTCAAAGACTTATAGCTACAGCTGATGAAGAATTAAGGGCTAAACAACAACTTTATGAACAATTAAGAGTCGAAAGGAATAATTATAGTAAACAATTGTCGAATGCACAAGATGAAAATGCAGATTTAAAAAAGAAATTTAAAATTATGACACAACAAGCTCAACAACTTAAGAATGAAATTAGTATCAAAGAAGATACTTATGCAAGTGAACATTTCGAACTGAAAAAAGCGGAAGGTAAAAAAGAGAAACTTATGAATGAAATGAAACGACTTAAAGATGCTTGGGAAGAAGCCGAGAAAACTATGCATAAACATGAAGAAGAACTTCATTCACTTGAAGCTCGTATAAAAGAAGCCGATATTGAACGCCAAAAACTTTTAGATGAACAAATTAATATGATGAAAGATAGAGATATTTTGGGTACTCAATTAATACGAAGAAATGATGAAATTGCACTTTTATATGAGAAATTAAAAATTCTTCAAGACACATTAAAAAATGGTGAAATCGAATATAATAAACGTTGTGAAGATGCAGCTGAATTACAACGATTAATCAAAGAGACACAAAGGAAAAATTTGATATTACAAAGACAATGTAATCAAACAGAAGAACTTGAAAATAAAGTTAAAACATTACAAAACGATTTAATTCAAGAACAAACTAAAGTTAGAGCTTTAAGTGAAGAACTTGAAAACCCTGAAAATCCACATCGTTGGCGACATTTATATGGTAAAGATCCATCTCCTACAGAGTTATTAAAAACTATTAAACAACTCCAAAGAAGATTAATTAAAAAAACTGAAAGTATTGTAAACATTAAAAAAGAAATTGTCGAATTAAAGAAACAAATGAAAGAAACACAAAAAGTTATGGATGAACAACCTTCACAAGAAATGTTAAACCAATTAAAACAATTGCAATTAAAGGTTAAACAAAAAGATAGACAATTAAAG
Source organism: Histomonas meleagridis (assembly GCF_020186115.1). Lineage (NCBI taxonomy): Eukaryota > Parabasalia > Tritrichomonadida > Dientamoebidae > Histomonas > Histomonas meleagridis. The sequence goes on from NW_027150897.1 coordinate 167,417, forward strand.
GCTATGGCTGCTGAATTAAACACACAACAATCAAAATTGGCTGAATATCAAAATCAATACGAAGTGTTAAATAAACAATTAAATGACGCAAGAGATATGCAGTACTCGCAGAAGAAGATTTATAATAAGTTAAAGGAAAAAATGCAAAATCAAAGAAATCCGCGTTCTCCAAAAGTTACAACTGTTAATAATATGAATAAAATGAGCGTAAACTTGTCAGGTGAACAAGCAATGTCTACTTTACCTATGAATATAAAATAATTTGTAATAAAATGTATTTATTATTTTAATATTAAATTTTTTAAAAATATTAAAACAAGAATTTTTAATTAAATGTTCTTGATGCAGCTCTCTTTTCTCTCATTCGACGACTTCGAGCTCTGCGGATTTCAATTTGTCGCTGAAGAGCTTTTTCTCTATCTTGTTCAATTTTAAGCCTGTGAATGTGTTCCATTAAAATTCGTTTGTTTCGAAATTGATTCCCTTTTGCTTGGAGATATAATTTATGATATAAATGAGAATCTATTTCTTCTTTCTTTTTATAATCAAGAAGAGTTCGACGGAGTACTCTAATTCTTCGAATCCACTGCCATTTGGAATTAAGTCTTGCATTTTTAGTTCCTCGTCGTTTTCCGTATCCTCTATGTCTTCCTCTCTTTTTTGCTAAAGCTCGTTTGGTATGTCTTTCAGATGAATGTATTGCTATTGGTCTTTTTACTATTATTCCATCAGCTATTAGTTTTCTAATTTGTTGACGAGAGTTTGCCATAGCAATTGCAGATGTCTCTGATTCATCCATCCAAATTCGTCCTATACCACAATTTAATACAGCGGCAGATAAACGCTTTTGAAGTTTTAGATTCGACATATATAAAAATAAAAATAAAATTAATTGAAATGTTGTAAAACAATCGGATTTTCATTATATGTTATCTCCTTTATTCAACTAAAAAATGAATAACAAAATCCATAGAAAATTAGAAATTTGCCATTATAAAATGAAAACGACTTATGATGTTATAAATAATCACATAAGACATGATAATAAAAGAAAAAGGAAATAAATAAGTTTAATATAATTTTCATTATTCAAGCAAAAAAGAAAAATTTACCCATATCGTACGGTTACAATTTTCAAAAGATGAGATTTATCCCTTTGAAATCAGAATTCAAATATTTACCTTATTCTTTCAAAAATTAATTTTAAACAACTGTAAGAAAAAGTGAAAAAAGATGAAACAAGCTGAGGAAGAAGGGTTATTGAATAACCTTTCAAGTGATGATCCATTGTTTATCCATATGAACCAAGTCATTTTATCACATTCGATGCCTGATTCATCTCAATTTCGATTTGCTTTATCATCATTTCAAAATTATGTTACCACAGAATATGCGTCGTTGAATACAACTAACAAACAATACTTCATAACTAAGCTTTTTGGTGCAATTTCATTAAATGCTTTAAATCATAATCCATTATTATATTCAATTTTTTTGTCTTCACTTATTGATGTTAATATTGGTAACAAACTTACGAAAGCCAATAAGATGGCCCGAGAAATATCACAATTTCCACCTACATCTAATATACTTGCATTTGAAAATTTAGAACTTGTATTAGTTTGGTTATCTAATCATCTTGGTACAACACTTCATGTTACCCTACAGCATCTTCGTTTAAAGTGTCAAACATGGTTTTCTACCAATAATTCCAAACTCATAATTTCATCACTTTATCTTCTTGACATTCTTTTACGTCGATTTCCAAATGTTCTTCGTTCCTTTTACGATACAACTCGTGGAATCATTTTACGATCTCTTAAATACAAATCACCAGTTATTGTCAAAGCCGCCACAAAAGTATTAGCAGCAACATTATCACATATGAATACGCCATCACGTCAACAAATCATAGAGATATGTAATGCCATTGTTAATTGTTCAGTAGATCCTAAAGAGAATTTAGAATCATCATTTTTCGAAGCACTTAATCAATTACTTCGTCGTCATAATTCGTATGCACATTTTTTTAACTTTAAAGAGCCTCCAATTACTAATGATCAATTTGGTTCATTTGTTCGTTTAAGACTTATTCCATTATCATATTTATGTACTCCAACAATATATAAACCTGAAAACATCAAACAAATCTTCGAATTATATAAAACAATATTATCCAAAAGCAATGGATTTCAATATGATGTATTAATATCACTTGGCGAATTTTGTTTTTTAATTAGTGATGACTTAAAAGAGAAATATAAAGCAGAAGCAGAACAATTAATTTCTTTATTAATGTCATCATTTGATCTTAAATCTGATGAATATATCTTTGCATTATTATCATTAATTACACCAAATACTTCATCGTTTTATGATATATTAAATAATATCTTACAACAAGGAATGAATAATCTTTTATTAAAAGGATTATTAAAGTTTACTAAAAAATGGCCAACTTTAGGATCACAAATTAGGTCACGTTTATTACCATTATTTACGAATGATATAGTATCACAAAATACGACATCTGAGAAAACTAATATGGCGTTTTATTCATTACATTATTTCCAATTCCCACAAAAGGAATTAACAATAAATTTATTATTAGTTTATAGTAAGAAATTAGATTCACCTGATTTATCTGTTCGAAGACAAACATCACGATTTTTAATATCACAACAACAAAACTTTCCACAAATTAAAATTCGATTACTTTCATATATAATGGTTGAAGTCGATAGTGAATTACGTTTAACAGTATTAAAATCAATCGAAACAAATGATGAATCAACAGAATTAGTACAACAACTTTATTCATTTTTACATGATCGACAATTATCTATTCGTTATCAATCATTAAAATTAATGTGTAATATATCATCAGCAATTCCTTTAATATGTGAATATATTTCAGAAATTGTACAATGTTTAAATCAATCTGAAACATTAAACAAACAATTTGTTTATTCATTATTAATTATAATCAAAAGAAAACCTTCATTAATTAGACCATTTTCTAAATTTTTGTTACAAATATTATTACGTTTTCCAAATCAAACTTCATCATCATTAGAATTATTATCAATGTTATTAAAATTCTCTTCAAGTACTTTAATAATGCAACAATTATCACAACATATAAATTCAAATCTTTCAATTCATACAACTACAAAAAGAAATAAAGCAGCTATTAATCTTTTATCTTCAGCTTTAAAATATACTGATATTCGAAGTTATTTATTTATGAATAATTCCGAAATATTATTCCGAGTTTTCGATTTAACGAATGGTTTAGATGATGATGAAAGTCGATTATGTTTATTATCAGTGATTGAACAAATTGGTACAATTAATTTATCATTAATGAATGAAACAATGACTAAAAATAAAGTTAATTCGAGTACTTATTCTATATTTGGTAATTTGAATTTAATAAATCAAAAAACAAGTGATATAATTATCCAAATTACAAATATTTCAGTATTTGTATCAATTTCAATTTTATTAAATATATTAAATGAAGAATCACTTTCAAATCTTCATTCAACAGCTATTGAAGCATTAAATGGAATTTTAGTTGCAAATCATAATATTGGAAGTGAAATGGAAGATTTAATATTGGAAAAAATCATGTCGACTTTATTAAATGGTGAAGATGAATCTATTTCACTTATAATGAATAATATGATACATTTATTAACAATTTTTGGTGAGAAATTATCACCATTTTTAGGTAAAATCTTTGAACAAATATATAAAAATTGGGGTAAACTTGAATTATCATCGATTTTACAAGTTATTCGTTGGACAGCAATGTGTGTACCTAATGAATTTATTCATCATATCCATAAAATAGTAAATTATTTAATTTCATCATTAAATAATTACACAATTGAATCAATTAATTCGATTTATTTAACATTTATATCATTTGGTTCATTAATGAAACATGTTGATTATTTAATTATCCCATCTTTATTAAAATGGTTAGAAAATCATTATAATTCAAATGAATCTATAAATGATTTAATAACTAACTTAAAAGATATAATTATATTTTGTGGTAGTTATAAATATTGTACTGAAATCATTAAAACAATTTTAACTATATGTAAAAATAATAAAAATTTAATACAACAATGTTCTGAAATATTAATTGCTATAGCAGTACAAATGAAACAAAACTTTTTAGTATATTTAAATGAAGTTTCACAAGTTATAAATATTGAAAGTATTCCTGAATTAAATATATTAATTAATTGTATAATTCAACAAATATCAATTCCTATAGATCTATTAAATAAATATGAACAAAATAATGAAAAATTAACTAAAAGACAATCAGGTCAATTCCAATCTAAGTTTGAAAAATCAAATTTAAACTCAAAACCACTTCCACAACTAAAATTACCTTTAGATGGATGGGATGTCTTTGAATGGTGTCATTGGTTTGATGAATTTGTACCATTAATGTTATCATCATCATCATGTAAAGCTATTTCTTCATGTGCTTCATTAGCAGAAAGAAATGCATCTGTTAAAAGCTCATTATTTCCAGTATCTTATGCATTAGCATATGCATTAGATCAACAAAATCTTCAAATTCAACATATATTAATGATATCATTAATGCAACGAAATGTACCGAAATATATTGTAATACCATTTTTATCCGTAATAGAATATATGGAAATGATTGAACTTAAAATACCTGTGCCTTGGAAACAACTTGCTGAAAAGGCAGAAAAAGTTGGTCATCAAGCTCAAGCTTTAAGATATAATGAATATATATTTGATTCTTTTTCTCAAGAATCAATCGAAAGTTTGATTTCGTTAAATTTACAACTTGGATTACCTTTAGCTGCTAATGGTATATTACAAGTGAGTACAATACAAAATTCTCAAGAAAGCTTATCCGAAAAACTTGGATTATGGGAAGAAGCTTATGAATCATATTCTAAGATTGATCAAAATGATCAAAAAGCTAAAGAAGGTAAAATGAAATGTTTAGAAGCACTTTCACGTTATAAAGATTTATATGAAATTTCAAAAGATGAAAAATCGATTTATTCAGCTTCAGCATCTTTTCATTTATTTGATTTTGATAAATTAAGTTCAATTGTTGATAAACTTGATAAAAAAGATCAACGAGTTATCTTTTATAAAATCATTAAATGTGTTTATAATAATGAATTAAAATATGCGGAGAAATTAATATCAAAATTAAATTTACAATTTATACCACAACTTTTCCCTATAAATTATGAAGATTATGAAAAAAGTTTCGATATATATTTAAGAGCTTGTTTAATATCTGAAATTAAAGATATAATTTCATTAAAGAAGATTGAAATGAATCAAAATAGTTCGATACCTAAAGAAAGAGAATTTTATAACACTACAATGAATCAAATATATAATAATTGGAAATTAAGATTTGAACAATTATGTGATTCATCAGAAAGTATGTATGAAACTATTTGTGTACGTTCATTATTATTAAATGATGAACAAATGAACCCATTTTGGTTAAAGTTCCTTGAAAAAGAAGCACAAAAAGGAAAAACTCAACTTGGAGAAATAGCTTTATTACATGTGAAACTTGATCAACCTGAAGTCCAATTTTCACAAAGTTTAATGTTATGGAATTCAAATTCTCATGATGAAGCAATTGAAAAACTTAAAACAATTGTTACGAATTTACCAAAAACATCGAAATTATTACCACGTTATTTAAATATGTTAGGGAATTGGTGTAAAGAAAATCATCAATATGAATCATCATTACAATTTCTTCAAGAATCAGTTTCATTATCACCTAATTCATGTAATTATTGGGCTGATTTAGCAAAAATTAATTTATGTTTATATCAAAATGGTGGAACTAAAGAACATTTACTTAATTCACTTAATGCTAATATTAATGGATTAATTAATAATACATTAAATCAAATACAATTTACACTGAATACTATTTCTATTTTATTACAGAATAGTTCGAAAGAATTTTGTCAATTATTAAAAAATAATTTAAATAAAATTAATTCCGAACTTTGGTTATTTTTACTTCCACAAATAGTATCGAATTTAAGTAATTCCGATTTGAAAGAACTTTTCGAAGAATTATTACTTTTAATATCGAAAACACATCCACAAAAAGTATTATATTCATTATTAGTTAATTATCGATCAGATAAAATCGACATACAACAATCAACAAAGAAAATTGTTGATATATTACGAATCGAATTTCCTTTATTGGTTAATCAAGTCTTATTATTTTCGAGTGAATTATTACGAATTGCTGCTTTTTGGCATGAAATGTGGTTTACTAATATTGATGAAGCTTCACGTGATTATATATTACGTAACAATAAAAATAGTACACAAGAACAACTTTTACCATTACATAAATTAATATCTAATCCACCAGAAACTACATTTGAAGTTAGCTTTCATACAATGTATGGCTCACGATTAAATATTGCAGAAGAATATCTTAAATCTTATGTCGAAACGAACAACTTAAACTATTTCTATCAATGTTGGTCAATATATGTTGAAGTTTTTAAACAAATTCGATCAACAATGAATGATATTACCGAATTTAATTTATGTGATGCTTCGCCATTATTAGAAAGTTTAAATAACACTAATTTAACTGTACCTGGAACTAAGAATAATATATACATTAATTCATTCATTAATAATATTCATATAATTAATTCTAAACAAAAACCACGTAAATTATCCGTAATAGGTTCCGATGGAAAAATTTATCCGTTTCTATTAAAGGCTAATGAAGATACACGATTAGATGAACGTGTAATGCAATTATTTAATTATATAAGTGATTTGGTACATAACTCATCAATACCTTTGTCTTCTAAATTAGGTATTACTACTTATGGCGTTGTCCCTATAACACGTAAAGTAGGTTTAATAGGTTGGGTACAAGACACACAAACATTATTCGAAATAATTTCTAATTTTCGTAATTCACATGGAATCGTTTTGGATTACGAAGTCCGTAAATCATTAAAAGTTTGTCCTTCTTATGATACTGCTTCAATTGATAAAAAGAAAAAAGCATTTTTGTATGGAATCGGAAGAACTGATGGTAATGATCTTAAGAAAATTCTTTTGAAGTTTTCGACTGATTCGAATGATTGGCTTGATAGACGTGTCCAATTCACTACTTCGCTTGCCGTTACATCAATGGCAGGTTACATATTAGGTTTAGGTGATCGACACATGTGTAATATTATGATAACAAATAGAACCGCGAAATTGGTGCACATCGACTTCGGCGATTGTTTCGAAGTGGCTATGCATCGCGCAAGATTCCCCGAAAAAGTACCATTTAGATTGACACGAATGATGCAGAACGCATTGGAAGTATCAAAGATTGAAGGTACGCTAAGGAAATGTTGCGAAAAAATAATGAAATTGTTGAGAAGAAATGGAGAACAGATTTTGGCTTTGTTGGAAGCATTTATTAATGACCCACAGTTGCAATTGAAGAATCCGTTCGATAAAGGATTCACCGCGAAAAGTGTCTTGGAAAGAATCCAAGATAAACTAACGGGAAGAGACTTCGGTAGAGATAAAGTACTGCCCGTGAAGAAACAAGTGAATTTGCTGATAAATCAAGCAATTTCATATGATAACTTATGCCAAATGTTTAAGGGATGGTGCCCATGGTGGTAATTTGTTTAGATATAAAGTGAATAATAAAAATATTTACATGTAAATTATAATATTTTGGAATCATGAATGCTAACATCCTCATTCGAATGAACTTATAAGTTTTTTCTCTGAAAATTTCTTTTTAAAAGTCATTTTTTGAGAAACATTTGACAACGACTGTTTGGGTTTTGAAAGCTTTACTCCGTGTCAAAAAGAAAATGGAAACAAATCGCGTAATCCTTATCGGAAATCCGTATGTAGGAAAAACTGCTATTATCAACTGTCTATTAAAGCAAGAATCTTCCGATAATTATGAACCAACAATTGGTGCAGCATTTCATAATTATTCCCAAAAAATTAATGGTGAAGAATTCTGTATTCAGATATGGGATACAGCAGGACAGGAACAATATAGATCTTTAGGCCCAATTTATTACAGAAATGCAAAAGCTGCAATTTTCGTTTATGATGTTACTTTACCTAATTCATTTGAAGCAATTCCAATGTGGCTTGACGCATTCGAAAATTCAGTAGGAAGAAGATCTATTAGATACCTTGTCGGAAACAAGGTTGATTTACAAGATCAAAAAGTTGATGAAGCAATTGCCAGTAAATTTGCTGAAGAAAATAAATTTACATTTATTCAAACATCGGCATTAACCGGATACAATATTGACCGCCTGTTTCAAAATATTATGGTACAACTTTCCTCATCTGAATCGAGTATTGAAGTAAGTTCTTTGGAAATTAACGAACGTAAACAATGTTGTTAATTCGGATCCACTTGAGTAAATAGGAGTCATGAGTTTATAGAAGCCATTTAGGTTTCTAATTGTCATAAACAATACATTTAATGTGACCATTTGTTACTTGAAATTAAAACTTTTATAATAATAAATTTTTGGACAATATAATGAATCATATATAAGGATACATGATAAGCTTATTATTGATGTAATATTTATATATAAATAAACAAGGCTTCTTTAATTGCATTTCAAAATTATCTATATATTTTACAATATAATTCTTCTGTTATTAATTTCTTATTGTTCTATATTTAATATAACTATTTACTTCTTGTTCCCAGGACAACTATCCCTTATGAATGATTACATATGAAACTCTTGACTTATTTTGTTTATAGAAAGAAATTCGATATATCATTTCATAAAACTGTCATGTAAAAGATAATAATATTATTATTTATATTATATTTCTAAAATATAGCAAATGAGGATGTCTTCATATTTGGAAAACTTATTATTCCTTTGCTTTAATGCATGCTTTTGTAGTTAGTGCGTTATTACCAATCATCATTATTTATATCATTTCCAATGGAAGATATAAATAACTCATTATATATTGATTGAAATGTTCAAAAAATTGAGTCAATTAATTTCAAAATATCATTACAAAAAAAAAAAAAACATTCCTCAACACTAATTAATTATATTCATGCATAAGTATCTTTACTCGATACAAAGAATATTTATGGAATATGAGAGTCAACACAGTGCTGACGAAAGTTTTATTAACAAGTGTTATTAAAAATATAATGAAATATTCAAAAATTTCAAAATGTAAGAAAAGTCTACAGTTCATGTCACTTTGCTTTCACACAGTAATCATCCAACCGCCCCAGATGATTCAATTTTTTTCTATCGATTCGTGTGATGTAAATCTCTGTCATTCAAATTACACACGTTGTATATAACTTTTATAGAGTCGAATCAGCATATGTTGGCCAACATCAATCCGATATAAATCACATCCCAAAATAGTATTATATCTATGTACCATTCAAAGGCAGCGTTAGAATTAAACGAAGCACGAAACATATGCTAACATATGCTGAAACAATATTTTTTTACTTATCAATTCCGTTATTTTGTCAGATAATTCATCCCTCAATTTCCATTCACTTTTGAAAGGCTAACCCCCTTTCAACTGCACACAGAAAATATATTCAATTATTCAGAACACAAAGTTCTCGATCTTGGTATTATATATCCAGAAAAAAACAAACAACTATCTTTTTATTTTTTGATGTTATCAATGACATTCGCAAAAGAATATAGTATATTAGTCTCAATTATGAAAATAATGATTTTTTCGGAAACTCACATTTTCTGTTGGCGAACAATAAATTTGAGAGTAATAACTTTTTCAATAAACCCACTTTTAATTTTACACATGTCATCCCAAGAAATCATTACCCTATACACAAGTGCAAATATTGAAGATCAATCTCCACAGCCATATCAATATTATGCTGATTATACTGGAATTCAATGTTTGCAAGTTGCAATGCAACATCTCGGAATTCAAGTCGATCCAACACATTATGGCCTAATTCTTAGATCAAATGAAACAAAATGGATTGACCCAAATGCAACATTAAGAAGTCAAGGAGTAACAACGGGTTGCATGATTTTCATTTATCCTTACGATTCAGCAAGTACTCAACAGAAAACACAAACAACCACATCAAAGCTCGAAGCAAAACCACCAGCTGCACAAGAACAAGAAATTGATGAATCAAAATTGACACCATTCCAGCGTGCAAAGCTTGCTGCACAAAGAAGACAATCGAATACAGCAGCACCTGTAACATCAGCTCCAAAACCAGCACCATCACCAGTAGCTGCACCTAAACCAGCACCAGCACCTGCCAAACCTCAAGTAGATGAGTCAAATCTCTCTCCATTCCAGCGTGCCAAGCTTGCAGCACAAAGGGGTCAACAAGCGCCTGCAGCACCAGCTCCAAAACCAACTCCAGCACCAGCTGCTGTACACAAGCCAGCACCACCACCAGCTAAGCCAGCACCCGCGCCAGCTGCTAAAGAAGAAATTGATGAGTCGAAATTAACACCATTCCAGCGTGCTAAACTTGCGGCACAAAGAGGTCAACAAGTACCTGCAGCTACAGCACCTAAACCAACACCTGCTCCTGCAGCAGCACACAAACCAGCACCGGCTGCAGCTCCAAAACCAACACCAGCACCCGCGCCAGCTGCTAAAGAAGAAATTGATGAATCGAAATTGACACCATTCCAGCGTGCTAAACTTGCAGCACAAAGAGGTCAACAAGCACCTGCAGCTACAGCACCTAAACCAACACCAGCACCAGCACCAGCTGCTGTACACAAGCCAGCACCAGCACCAGCTCCTGCACCAGTACATAAACCAGAACAAGCACCAACAGCACTACACAAACCTGCACCACCTGCTAAAGAAGAAATTGATGAATCGAAATTAACACCATTCCAGCGTGCTAAACTTGCGGCACAAAGAGGTCAACAAGCACCTGCAGCTACAGCACCTAAGGCAGCACCTGCTCCTGCACCAGTACATAAACCTGCACCTGCACCAGCTGTTGCACCTAAACCATCACCCGCTCCAGCTCCTGCACCAGCACATAAACCCGCACCTGCACCATCTGCTGCACCTAAACCATCACCTGCACCAGCTGCTAAAGAAGAAATTGATGAATCGAAATTAACACCATTCCAGCGTGCTAAACTTGCAGCACAAAGAGGTCAACAAGCACCTGCAGCTACAGCACCTAAACCAACACCTGCACCCGCACCATCTGCTGCACCTAAACCATCACCTGCACCAGCTGCTAAAGAAGAAATTGATGAGTCGAAATTAACACCATTCCAACGTGCTAAACTTGCAGCACAAAGAAGTCAACAAGCATCTGCAGCACCAGCCGCAACACCTAAAGCAGCACCATCACCTTCTCCATCACCAAGATCAAGCGTTGATGAGTCAAACTTATCACCATTCCAACGTGCCAAACTCGCAGCACAAAGAGGACAACAAGGACCAGCGCCAGTTTCACAACCGGCACCAGCACCATCACAATTACCAAAACCAGCTGCAGTTTCTGTGCCAGCTCCAGCACCAGTTGCAGTTCCAAAACCGGCACCAGTTGCAGTTCCAAAACCGGCACCAGTTGCAGTACCCAAGCCAGCACCAGTTGCAGTTCCAAAACCGGCACCAGTTGCAGTACCCAAGCCAGCACCAGTTGCAGTTCCAAAACCAGCACCTACATCAATACCAAAGCCAGCGCCCACATCAATACCAAAACCAGCGCCCACTGCGGTACCAAAAGCTGCACCTTCACCAGTGCCAAAAGCAGCGCCAACACCAGTTCATAAGGAAAATGAAGATAAATCAGGTCGACATAGTGATGAAAGTGATGGCGATGAAG